>NW_008348999.1:800729-826567 GCF_000622305.1 Nannospalax galili | reverse complement strand
GGAAGAGGAGGGGAGGTTCCTTAAGTGGAAACTCACAAAATACAATCTTTTGGGGTTGCCTGTTTCCTTCAGCATAGATCTTTGGAAATACTACCAAGTTAATTTGCGTATGCTGAAGGGCTGGTTAGAGTTTGTCAACTTGACACAAATTGGAGACACTTGGAAAGAGGAAACTTGATTGAGGAATTTCCTCCATTGGATTTCCCTGGGGGCTTATTTGTGAGATATTTTCTTAATTGCTAATTGTAGGACTGCCCAATCCACTGTGGGTGATGCCACCCTTGGAGAGGCAGGCCTTGGCTGTGTAAGAAAGATAACTAAGCAAGCTGGGGAAGAAGCAGTCCTCTATGGTTTCTGCTTTAGTTTCTGCCTCCACGTTTCTGCAAGACTTCCTGCCTTGACTTCCTTCAATGATGAACTGTGATGTGGAAATGTAAGACAAATCCTTTGAGCCATTCTGACAAGTGTGTGTAGAAATCTCATTGTGATTTTAGTATGCTTTGTTCTTAAAGATTAATGACATTTCTACTTAAATATTTTTACATCTGTCTGCTTGGTGAAGTGGCTGTTTATATGTCTTGCCTACATTTTGTATATGGGGAATGCAGAGTGGTATGTGGGGGGGGCTGTTTATATGAATGTGAGTACACTTGTGCATGCAGATGGGTGTACACATAGAAGCCAGAAGACAACCTCATGAGTCATTGATGGAATACCATTGTCTTAGTTACTGTTCCTGCTGCTGTAGAAAAACACCCTGATTAAGCAACTTAAGGAAGAAAAGGTTTATTTGGATCACAATTCTGGGTTATAGTCCTTGAAGGAAAGTCAAGTTTGCAGAAATGTGAAGCAAATGGTCACATCACATCTGTTTTAGTTACTTTTCTGTTGCTATGATAATATACCATGATGGAAAGCAAATCAGAGAAGAAAGGGGTCTATTTTAGCTTACAATTTCAGAAAAAGAGAGTCCATGATGGCAGGGAAGGCATGAGAACAGTTGGGGAAAGCGTGGTGGCAGGAGCAGGAGGTTGGCTGATCGTATTTCCTCCACACAAAGGAAGCAGAGAGAACAGGAAGTAGGATGAGGCTACAAACCCTGAAAATTTGCCTTCAGTGATGTACTTCCTCCAACAAAGCTCCACCTCTTAAAGGTTCCATAGCATCCCCAAACAGTACCACCAATTGAGGAACAAGTATTCAAATGCATGAGCCAATGGTAGCTGCATTTCTCATTCAAACCACCACAATAGCAATGTTCAAGAGAGAGGATTGAATTAATCCATTCATTCTCATGTTCAACTTGCTTTCTTTATTCTTATACAATCCAGGATCTCTTACTTAGGGAATGGTATGACCCACAGTTGGCAGGTCTTCTCACTTCAATTAATGTAATCTTGATAAGTCCACACAGACAAGTCCATCGACTTGCCTAATCTAGATAATTCCTCATGGAGATTCCTTCCCAGGTGATTCTAGGTTGTATCAAGTTGACAATTAACCATCACAGCTGTTCACTTTATTTTTTTACTGAATTTTTGTGTATTTCATACATAAAATCATCTTTGTACCCCTTCCCTTTTGGCACCCTCCCATAATGTATGGAAGTTCATACATTCTGTCATTTGTATTAAGGCCTATTATGTAAAGTTAGTGTCCCCAGATGTCCCTCAGTGGAAGTTCATCCACTGGGGTCTAGTCATCCTATCTAGAGTCCCTCCCTTCAAGAAGATCAGCTCTCACCGAGCAGTAATCAGCTGCCAATAATTCTTTAACTAAGATTGGGGTCTACTGTTCATTTCCACAGTTCTTTGCTGGGTTTTCTGTCCACTTTATTTTTTAGAGACAGAGATTCTTATTGGCCTGGAATTTGCCAATTAGGCTAGGCTAAGAGACCATTGAACACAAGGGATCTGCCTGTCTCTGCCTTCTTAGTTCTAGGATTACAAGAGAGTACCATTGTGTTTTTTTTTACACACACACACACACACACACACACACACACACACACACACATAAACTGTGTTTATCAAACTCAGGTTCTTATGCTTTCATTGAAAGCACTTTACCATAGGGCCATCTCTCCAGCCTCTCATTTTCCTTCTTTCAACTGGGTTGTTTGTAATTTCAATTCGAATTGAAGTCTTATATTCTATTGCTCTGTTGTGAGAGAGTGTAAGCATCTTCCACAGCAAAAGTTTGAGCATCAACTAATCAATTTCCCAAGTATGAATCTTGGGTTTGGTGATAAATCTACAAGCGTACTTTGCCTAACCCTAGACCTAGAATATTTTTTCCTCTGATTCATTTGAAACATGTACAATGTCCTCCATATACACAGAGTCTATACCCTTGAATTCAACCATCAATAGAAATAATTTGAAAAAAAAAAAAAGACACCAGATGTGGTGGTGCACACCTGTAGTCCCAGCACTTGGGAGGCAGAGGCAGGTGGATCTCTGTGAGTTCAAGGCCTGCTTGGTCTACATAGTGAGTTCCAGGCCAGCTGGGGCTACAGGGAGGCCCTGTTTCAAAAAGACCAAAAAAAAAAAAAAAAACAAAAAAAAACCCCACAACCAAAAACAAACAAACAAACAACAAAAAATCATTGCATCACTGCTTAATACGTACATACTTTCCCCCCATCATTAATCCTTGAATTTAATCTTAAAATAACTATGTGGAAAACATTTATATTGTTATATATTGTCAGTAATCTAGAAATGACTGGTTTAGATAGGAGGGTGTACATATGGATATGTATGTATTACATATATATATTATATCCACATGTACACTATCTCTTCAACCATAATTACTACAATCCTGTCTTCCTCCCTTCATCCACTAGGTTCTGACTTGTTATATATTGAATATTTATATAAGATCTTCATACTAAATAAATTACCAGATAATTCTTTGTGATGGTTACTATTGATTATCAACCTAACAGGACATATAATCACCAAAGAGATCATAATCTAGGTATTTCTGTGATGGATTGTTATCAGCTAAACTAGGTTAATTGAGGTTGGATGGCCTGCACAGGATAACTGTGATTGCTGGGGTCCTAGACTAAATAAAAGGAGAAATCAAGCTGAGCACCAGCATTCATCTTTTTCTGCTTCCTGACTATGGACACAATGTGACCAGTTGCTTTAAGCTCCTGCCAGTATGACTTCCCTGCCTTGATGGCCTGTACCCTCAAACTGTGAGCAATACTAAACACTTCATTCCTTAAGTTGCCAGTCTGCTATGTAAGTACACTTAATAGTGACTGAGTCAATTTCAGGTCCCTGAAGGTAAGAATTCTATAAAATAGGTAAGTGTGCTTAGTGTTATTGAATTATTCTGTGATCCTTGTTAAAACACAGTAAGGAAGACTTCATGACTTCATTCAGGAACATTGTGGTATGTATAGGGACCAGCCAATGGCAATGGAGTACAAAAATTCGTGACTTTTTTCAGGAAAATTGTGGTATATATAGAGACCAGCCAATGGCAATGGAGTATGGAAATTGGAGAGAGAGAGAGAGAGAGAGAGAGAGAGAGAGAGAGAGAGAGAGAGAGAGCTCTGAACATAGAATTAGCAAGAATTTATAGTCAAGAGCAGACTGGAAGTCAGTGCATGGAAATTTGCTAAAAGAAAATGTTCTTGTTAAAGATAGGAATGGGTGGTCAGACATCATCTGAGGGACTGTGAAGGATAAGGAACTAGTCCAGAGAGAAAGGACAATTTTAATAGCAGGACAGTTAATCTTTTTAAAATTTTATTTTTTGTTTTTTTGCAGGAGGTGGGGGACATACAAGCCATAGCATGCAGGTATAGATAAGAGGATAACTTGTAGGAGTTGGTTCTCTCCTTTAACTGTGTGGCTTCTGGAGATCTAACTGAGGTTATCAGAATTGGTGGTAAGTGCCTTTACCTGCTGAGCCATCTCACCAGGCCAAGATGGCTAACTTTGATTGCAATCTTGATGAGAGAACTGGAATCAACTTAGGGACACATCTCTGGGTGAGTCAATGAAAGCATTTCCAGGAGGGATTAGATGAAGGGAGAAGACTCTCTCCCAGAGTGGGCAGCACCTTCCCTACCACAGCCCAGACATAAAGAAGTCTAAAAATAAAGCAGTGTTTCTTGCCTTCACTTCTTGCTGGTGAGTGTGTCTATCCTGTGATTGCCACTGTTGCTGACCCCCTTTTCTGTAATCTGAACTAAATTTCATTGGCTTTTCAACATGGACTGAAGACCAGCAGCTCTCCGTGAATCCTCCAGGCCTTCAGCACCACATTGATATTGCTGAGGCATTCAGCGTTGTGGACTGAGCAGCTACCTGATTCTCAGCCTATCCACCCTATATATGGCCACTCTTGGATTTCTCAGATCATATCATACAAGCCAGTCTAACAAATCTCCTTTTACAATGTGTATCCATTTAGTTCTCTTCCTCTGGATAGAACTGACTAATACACATTGCTATGTTCCTTTGCCCTAAGAACTCGTAACACAGATAGTATAAGAGCTCTTGGTGGGCTGATTGAACAAGGTTCTTACTAAAACTGCATTTTATGAGGAGCTACACAGATAAAGTCTTGAAAATTCAGGAATACAACCGACATTGAACCAAGCAAAGATTCTGTTAGAAGGACAGGGATGACATAGCATATGGCAATCTGAGGGTGAGCAGAAAGAGAACCCCAAGATTCTGTCAGACAGTCTCCAAAGAGAATGTGGAGGAATATGGAGGAGACCAGAAACACCTTTCATCATTCTACAGAGTCACAGTATAAAACCCTTCTACTCGTCTGGGCAGCCTTAAAAGGAGAAGGCTCTGTGCATCAGTGTCTATATTTCTTTGCTAAACTACTTGTAAAGACAAAACTACAAAATGAGGGGTTTGAGTGCTGATCCTCTGCTGAAATTAACTTTCCTAGGCATATATTCCCTATAATACATTACAAATAATTTATTAAGACGAGAAAGAAAATAACTCACAAGGATAAAGGTGGGAACTAGAATTTATTATTTTATCCACCAAAAAAACTCACCTCTTTTTTTGTGAAGAGGGTATTTTTTCTAAGAAAAAAGATATCACATATGCATGAAATCAATGTATCTATATTGTATTCCAACAGCATCAACAAAACTAGCATAATCAGTCCAGTCTGTTCCTTCAAAACTAAATTGATTTTTTTTTCAGCACTTTCCCCTAAACTCTGGTTGCTTTGAAGATAAAAATCGTTTTTGCCTCTTTCTGACACCAGCACATTTTAAATACAAGCACTTTCTCATCTAATCACTGTTTGTGATTTTCTTCCATGATTAGACATATCTAATTATCCAAATAGCTATCTAAATAGAGTGTATTTTTAGTAATGTCTTTAAAATGAAGCTGGAGGAGATGCAGATATCTGTGCCCTTTAAACCTCAGCTACCTCCCTCTTTTCAGTCTTGAAAGAAATTCTGCAGCATGAAAAATCTCATCTCCAACACTTCTAAAATCTGCATGTCTTCATTGTTTTATAAAACTAATTTTATTGGTGCTGGGGAGATGAGTCAGAGGCTAAAGTACTTGCAGTGCAAACATGAGGACCAGAGTTCAGATCCCCAGAACTCACATGAAGACCAGGTGGTCATGGCCGCCGCCTATAATTCCAGTCTCGGAAGACAGAGACAATGGGTCTCCAAGGAAGTTGGCAAGGCATAAACAAGGTAGACAAGTGATGGAGGATGATTCCTGGTATCAACCTCAGGCCTCTACATGCCTGCTCACTCACATATACTCACAACCACATGAACATGCACCCACACACATGTGCACCCATGTGCATGCATGCACACACATATGCCACATACACATGTACATGAAAAATGGAAAGAGCATTGTGTGTGTGCACACACATGTGTGTGACTGTCTGTGTGTCTATGTCTGTGTGAACACAAGTATGTGTGGCACCCAGAGGAATATGTTGGATCCAGGGTAGTTGGGGTTACAGGCATTTGCAGGACTCCCAGCTTGTTACTGGGGTGCTGAGATCTGAACTCCGGCCCTCATGACTGTGCAGTCCATGCTGTTAACCACTGAGCAAGCTCTTTAATTTTTTAATTGCCAAGTGTGACACCTGCATGACTGTAAGAGCTCATTAAGCATGTTTGTAGATGTGAAACAGGCTACCTCACATAAGAGATTTCAACCCAGGTAAGTCACTGAGGCTTATTTTCTGCTGACATTTTTAGAAGAGTTTAGAAAACACTGCCACTCCCCACAGTGTCACAGTGTTATGTTCAGCCTTGCCTGGAGATACTATTGTTGTATTTGTTAACAATGTATTATACCCTCTTTTAAAAGTATCTTATAGAGAATGAAAATTTTTCCAAAATCATTTTATATGATTTCATGGTAAAATATTGAATTAGTTGAATTAGTTAGTTGAATTAGTTGACTAAATCAATAATTAGATTTATTTTCAAATATGTCTGCCAAATTCAGTCTTTTACTAAACATTTAGACTCTGGCCACTATTCTCCCCTCACGTATAATCAATATAATCAGTGTCCTTATGAACAGTCATTTGTCATTCAATGTTGGTCACAGGCATGCATCTCTAAAGGGTAAGTTATCAAAACTGTGAGAGAAAAGGATTTTGAAGAAAGATCAAGAAAATTTCAGTACCTCAGTGGAAGGGAAGTTCAGCAATACAAATAATGCAATGTAGTCATCAAAATTGAACTATACTGCTGAGGGGTTGGGGAGCTATCTCAGTCTGTACAGTGCTTGTCTTGCAAGCATGAGGACCTGAATTAGATCCCCATAGTCTACACAAAACTCCCAGGCATGATGGTGCTTGCTTGTAATCCAAGCACTGGAGATATTGAGATGGGCAGACCCTTGGAACTCACTGACCAGCCAGCCTCACCTACTTAGTGATCAGTGAGAGACCTTGTCTCCAAAAACAAGGAATACAACTGATGGACATCACTCAAGGCTGTCCTCTGGCCTCTCTCTCTACAACCACACACACACACACATACACACACACACTTTAAATTTCTTTAAATTACTGGGGAATGTAGCTCAGTGGTAGACATCTTGACCAGTATGCACTTGAAATGGAGCTTGAATCAAATACAGCTATAAGTAAGTGGAACACCTTTCAGTTACAATTGTGAACTCTGTCCCAATGTCTCTTCAAATATTCTTCACACTGACAATCCTTGTTGTTGTTGAATCTTGGTGACTCCTGGTCCTGGATCCAATCCCCAGTAGCTACAAAAAGCTTTTAAAAACATACATCACTGACAACAGCGTTCCTGGAATGTGAACAGACAGACAGAAGATTAGCTATGTAGAAAATCAATTTTTATTGCTTTAAGTGTCCTGTACACCAGTACTATATGCAGTATGGACTTTCCCATGATTATCCAAAGCTCAGGTGTATGTGTGTATGACATGTTATGTGCTATGATAAAAAGAGAAATTAAATTACAAAACTTGGGTATATAGATGCATAGCTATTGAAAAAATAAGGAAATTTAATTCCATCTACCTGGGATTCGATATTTTAAATTTCCTCTCTCATGGGCAGATCTGGCACCCTCTTAGTGTTGGCACCTGGAATGTGACTTGAACAGAATCTAACTATAAATAAAAAGAATATTTTTCAGTGATGATTGTGAACATTGTCCCAGTGTCTCTTCAAAGTATTCTCTACATTGATAAACCCTGTTGTCTTGCATCATCATGACTCCTAGCCTGTGGTAAGTACAGGTAGTACTAGTAAAAGAGAAGAGAATGAAGATTTCCATAGTGGCATTGCAAGGGCTCTGTTAATAATATAACATTTTCAAAAAGATATTTGGCTTTTAATATATTTTATTAATACTTTGATAATTTAATACAAGCTATTTTTAATCTCTCTGATCTCCTACCAGATTCAGCCCCACCTCCCTACCCACCCAATCCACCAAACTTCCTGTTTTTTTAAAAAACTCATAGAATTCAATTTGTGTTGCCCAAATAATCTTGGGTATGGGTCCATCTTCTGGAGTATAGTCAACCTACCAGCGATCATACTCTCAAAGAAAACTGACTCTCCCTCTCCTAGCAGCTGTAAGATGTCAACAGCTCCTCAGCTAGGGGTGGGACTTCTTACCTACCTCCCCCCTCAATGCTGTGATTTTGTCTGGCTTGAGCTTGCACAGGTCTTGTACATGCTGTCACAACTGCTGTGAGTTTACATGTGTAACTCCCAATTGTGTCCTGAAAATATTGTTTTATTGTGGCCATCCATCAACTCTGGCTCTTCCAATCTTCCTGCCTCCTCTTCCTCAAAAATCCCTGAGCCTTGCAAGGGGGAGGGGCATGAGATGTAGAATCCCATTTAGATCTGAACATTCCACAGTCTCTTATTCTCTGCAGATTAGCCAGTTGAGAAATGAACTAATCTATGGGTATAACAATAAATCATTAAGAGACAGTTTAATACTATGTCCATCTAGCAGAATAATAGTAATTGACTCTCTCCTGAGGTCTATGACCTGTCTATCCAGTAGGTTTTGGCCACAGTTAACAATGCCAGGTATGAGTTCCATCTCGTGGTGTGGTCCTTAAATTCATGCCACTATTGTACCATTGAACATGCCTTGTCAAGCTGTTCATTATTGTAGCTCTTAGGGTTCACGACTGCGTAAGATTTAATTTTTTTTTCTACCAGTAGAGTGTATAGCACCTTACAGCACTATGAAAGATAACCAGTACAGATGATGCTTCAAGGCCGGTATCAGTTTGATTTCTCCATGTTCTGTGACTAAAGTATGTGGGATATTCAGCAATAGGAACTTACCATTAAATTCTGAAGGGTAGCCAATAGGGTAACCTTGCAATGTTTGGGAGTCTATGGGACCCCAGTAGTCAACAACTCCAAAACAGGCATTCTATTCCTGCTGCTGAGATTTTTACTTTATAGCCTATGATGTCCCATCATCATAGGTAATTCCGTTTAAACTCTTTTTACAGACAAATAGTTTAGGAAGACGCTATGGTAGTAGGTTTCCACAGACTTGTCTTTCTCCATATTCCTCTCCTCTACCCTGCCCTCCCATTACATTTATTGATTTATTTATGTTGAAGCATTCCTGTATCTAAATATATGTGTCTTACCAGATAAAGTAAATAATTTAAATAGACCTTAACAACCAATTAGATAGAAGCAGCATCTTAAAATATCCCAACTAAAAGCAGCCCAGGACCAGATGGCTACAGTGCAGAATTCTACCAGACCTTCTAAGAACTAATGCCAATACTCCTCAAAGTAGTCCATAAAATTTCAAATTTGAAGCAAGCATTAGCCTGTTAAAAAAAAAAAACAGACAAAGACCTAACAAAAAAGAAAATTATAGGGCAAGCTCTCAGACAAACATAGAAGCAAAAATTCTCAATAAAATACTTTCAAGCTGATTTCAAGAGCACATCAAAAATATCCACCATGATCAAGTTGGCTTCATCCTAGAGATATAAGGATGGTTCAACATACATAAATCAATAAATATAATCTATAACATAGTATTCTCAAGGACACAAACCATATGATGATCTCATTAGATACAGAAAAGGCCTTTGACAAGATAGTTGCCTTCTCAGGGATTGGGAGATGGCTCAGTAGGTAAAACACTTAACAAAAGCATGAGAATCTGAGTCCATATCCCCAGAACCTACATAAAAGCCAGGTACTGCAATACATATTTGCAATCCCAGTGCTCCTGTGAACAGATGGAAGATGGAAACAGAATCCCTCAGGATCTGGACTGGCAGGGCACCTAGTCTGCTGTGTACAGTGGTAAACAGGAGACCATGTCTCAAAAATGATGGTGGGCAAGGACCAGCACCAAAGCTGTCCTCTGACCTCCACACTTGTGCAGTGTCAGGCATGCACCCGCACTCACACATATGAACAGGTATGCGCATCTTACACATACGCACACACACAATGATATTTGCTCTTTCAAGATAATCTCAAAAACCAGTTCTTCACCATCTTAGAATTTTAGTTGCCCAGTGTATTAGCTGCATGCTGCTTCTCTCACAGCCAGTATTTTAAAAAGAATCATTTGATCTCAAATAAAATCCCTATAGCAGAGAAATGAGAGGCAAAGAAAAGCAAATGTGAAATGCAGATGCTACTGTGTTGAAAGAAAACAACTGGGTGGGAAACACTTTGAGAAAGATGGAGTAAGGACCTCCAAAATCTGATCACCCACCAGAGCAGGAAGAACAGTAAAACTGTCAAACTTCAACTTTCAAAATTGTGACTTTTGATGGCTTATCTTCGTTATCAACTTGACACATATGGGGAGGGGAAAGCTCGTTGAGGAATTTCCTCCAATGGGCCTCTCTGTGGGGCTTTTTTTTTTATTGTTGCTTGATACAAGAGGCCCAGCCCCCTGTGGGTAGTGCCATCCCTAGGCAGATGGGTCCTGACTGTCTAAGGAATGAGCAAACAAGAGAAACCCAGGAAGCAGTGTTCTTCCATGGCCTCTGCTTCAGTTCCTGCCTCCAGGTTCCTGCATTGAGTTTGTGCCTTGGATTCACTTGATGATAGACAATAATGTGAAAAAATGAAATAAACCCTTTCCTCCTCAGCTAGCTTTTGGTCATGATGTTTACCACAGCAACAGAAAGCAAACTAGAACAGGCTTATTTTTAATTGCCAAGAAAAAACATACGTTTTTATTGTATAGTCAGCTTTCCATCACTGTATGAAATATCTGAGAGATTATAGATATACACACATCATCATGCCCAGCTTTGGTGATGCTTAAACTCCTCCATCCTCATTCTTCTCTAACTCCATAATCATCTTGAAAACAACTTCCCAATCACAGTGAAAACCAATAGCTTCATAGCAGAATTGATATGGTGCTCCAGAAAGATTTAATCCTTAGGAAAAATAATCATTATTTAGCCTGTCTGGTAGCTCCCTGAAAACCACCCTCCCCCATTCACAAGGTTATCTTTAGTTGATATAACTCAGAACGTCTCAGTGAAAACAGCTATTTCTCCATTATATTTTTTGAAAATAAAAATGTCCCCCCCAACACTGGGATTACAAATGTATACCATCAGGCCTAGCCTTTTTACATGGCTTCTGAGGATGGAAATCTGGTCCTCACATTTATACAACAAGCTCTTTACCAACTGAGCTATGTTCCCAGCCCAAACATTTTTCTTAATAGTCAAAATGGAAGCAATTCAAATATCCATTAATGAATAAGTGACTAAACAAAATTCAGTCTATATAATACAATATCATTTTGAAACAAAGAAATGAAATGTACTTGCTAGAATACCGGTGAACTTTGAGAACATTACAGGGGAAAGAAGTCGAATACAGAAGATTGTTTCCATTTACATTAAGGTCTGCTATAGTAAAGATATGTTTCCATTTCTGTTAAGTGGCCAAAATAAAGTCATTATGGTTCTACAGCATATCATAGATGTGATTAAAAAAAAAACATTCAAGTATCTTTTGTGAGTGACAAGAATGTTCTAAAAATTGATATCCATGATGGCTGTGTAGCTGTGTAAATATGTTAGACATCATGAATTCATACTTTTTCAAAGACTAAATTTTAGGATATGTGGCTCATATTTCAATAAAGCAGATTTGAGGACAAAGAGAAGGAAGCAGAAGTGGCTTCAAACGCAACACGAAGACACTTCTCTGGTACTCTCTTGTGCTAAATTTGACCTGATTGATCTCCATACTTAGGTGATTAAAAACCACTTTAGGGGGCTGGAGAGATGGCTCCAAGATTAAGAGCACTGGCTGACCTTGCAGAGGATCCGGCTTCAATTCCCAGTTAGTACATGCTAGCTAACAACCATCAGTAATCCCAGTTCCAGGGGATCTGATGCCCTCTTCTGACTTCTGTGGGTATTGCATGACACAAATGCACTTACTTGGGTGCAGGCAATAAATACACTCATACACATAAAATAAAAATAATAAATACAATATCTTTTAAAACTACATTAGGATATGGTGAGCTACTAAATCTGAGGTGGTATCACATTATAACCTAGTTTAAGAGTGTACCCTGGTTATTACACAACTAAGCCTCGACCAGTCTCCATAACCAAATTCTCAAGTCTATCTCAGACTCAAGGCCAATATCTTATGCCCAAACGAGATGAATGAAAAGCTTTTTCAATCAAGTAATCTCTACTTACCATTTCCTATTTTTTGGCTCTGGATACAGCTCACTTCCATTGTAGTTTATGCATTGCATTCTGCACCATCTTGGATCCATATACAACCAAGCTCTAGAACCTTTTCTTGTTCAGATAAACGTCATTAAATTTGTGTGTTTGTGTATACATGCATCCATGATTGTATGCATCCATGTGTGTAGGTGCTGTGGGGTAGGAGTCAATGCTAGTCTTTAGGCATGGGTCTACTTTATTTTCTAAAATAGGGTCTCTCACTGACCTGGAATTGGCCAAGTAGATTAGGGTGACTGGCCAGCAAACCCTAGGGATCTGCCTGTTTTCACCTTCCCAGTGCTTATAAGTGGACACTACCACAACTAGCTTTTTTAC
This sequence comes from Nannospalax galili, assembly GCF_000622305.1. Lineage (NCBI taxonomy): Eukaryota > Metazoa > Chordata > Mammalia > Rodentia > Spalacidae > Nannospalax > Nannospalax galili. The sequence goes on along the minus strand of NW_008348999.1, from coordinate 813,968 downwards.
ATGGGTTCTGAGAACTAAACTCAGGTCTGTATGCTTGTAAAGCAAACACTTTATTGAGTTATTTCTCCATCCCCAACTTTGTTAAATTTAACTGATTACAGTTTATTTTGTTTTACCCCCAACACTCAACATTTACAACACAGTGAGAAGGGAAAAGATTAGTGGTAGGAATATTATTCTTGAACTTTTCCTGAAATAGTTTTAGCATTAGAATTTATTATGGTCCTTATTAAACTCAAATTGGGCTTTAATGATTAAATCATCAATCTTTTTCTTTCTTTTTTTATTGAGCTTTTAAATTTTCATACAATATTTCCCACTCACATCCAGACCCCCTCCTCCATCCATGCCCCCTCCCCCTCCCCCACTGAACCCTCTACACTCTGCCATACATGCTGAATCCTATTCATTCAGGTGTTTGTACTCAAATATCCTTCAGTGTAAATGCATCCACGGGAGTCTAGCCAGCCCATCCAGTGGTCATATGTATGTCATACTCTCCCTTTCCCAGCAGCAACCAGTCTCAAATAATTCTCTATTAGTGCTGACCCACCACCTATTTCTCACCTCCCCTTTGGGACCTTGTTTAATTGAGCTGACATGGGTCCCTTATTCAATACCATGGCTGCCATGGGCACACATGAACAAGCCTCTATTGGCCTGGAAACCTCCACCTTGTATATCTCCTCTTCTGCAATGATTCCTGAGCCGTGGTTGGGTGAGTTCCATATAGTAGTCCCGTCCTACACTCTAAAGTCTCTTATTCTCCAAAACTTGGCCAGTTGAGGCCTTCTGTGTATATCGTACTCTGAGGTACATGGAAGCCTCACTGGTAAGAGTTGAGGGATGCATTCGCCCTCTCTCTATCCCTTATTCTTCTATGTTCCTTGGTTGTAGAGATTCAACTGCAGATGTGTCACCTAGTACTGGGCATCTCCCAGGTGTATGTTCTTTATGCCTGACCTGATATGCAACTCTGCAGTAGCCTCCATCTGTTGCAAAAAGAAGCTTCTTTGATGAGTGCTGTACACCATCACTCCAAGGGAGGTCTCTTTTATCTCATACTGCGTTCCTTAAAGATTTTATTTTTAATTTACTTGTGTATATATACATGGGGGGGGTGTTGTGTATATAAGTGCAGGTACCTTCTGAAACCAGAGGAGGGAGCTGGAACCCCTGAAGCTAGAGTTACAGGTAGTTGTGAGCCACCCCATATGGGTGCTGGAAACTAAACCCAGGTCCTCTGCAAAAGCAGCAAGCACTCTTAATAACTGAGCCATCTCCCTGGTCCCTAGATTTTTTTTAAATGTTAAAATATTACAGTAACCCACATAGTCCTCTTTTGTTGTGACTCTTAACTTTGTTCCCTATGTCACTTGGGGTCTGTAGAGCACACATATTAAACGTATTTCTCATGCATACTCTTAAAATCGCACTTTGTCTATGATTGCACGTTCAGCATAAATCTTTATCAAGCTGAACAATTTTCATAATTTCCTTCTTTTAAACCCAATTATTTTTCAATTAGAAGTAAATGATTTTTCATGTTTCTGTACTCACCCTTCAATGGCAAAGGCAATCCATGGCGACTATTTCAATTACGATTTAAAATATTGTGTAATGAGGATATTTTAAGTGTTAATTAAAGTACTGTGAAAAGAAAACCAAATGATATTATATTAATATGTGATTATTTCTTGATAAAAATCTTCAGTGAATAGTTTTATGGTTTCATGAATATGTGAAAGAAATGGGACAGAGTTTCATGGGAACTGAGGGGGAGACACTGTTAGAGCTTTTGGTAATATCTGTCTGTCCTTCACAACCTGCCAGTTCCTTTCGGATGTCCTAAATCCCTTTGCCAACACAGTGAGCACAAAAGAGCTTGCAGTCTGAAGAAAGGTATAAGAGGACTTGGGATAAAGAAGGAAAACATGCTAGCTAAGAAGACTCAGTTCATTCATCGAATTGAATTCCAAGGTACATGTGTGAAAGCAACAAGAACCATACTCTCTCATCTAATCCATTTTCGTTTGTTTTGTTTTGTGTATGTATGTGAATAGGTGTACATGTGAGTGTCCCTGTGGAGGCCAGAGGTCAACCTTAACTGTCAGTCTTTGGGTGCCATCCCACCTTGGTTTTCTAGACAAAGTCTCTCACTTTTACCTACAGCTTGCTATGTAGGTTAGGTTGGCTGGCCAGCCAGTGAGCACCAGAGATCTGCCAGTCCCAGTCTCCCCAGTGCTGAGATTACAAGTGTTCACCGCCGTATGTGAATAGGTGTACATGTGAGTGTCCCTGTGGAGGCCAGAGGTCAACCTCAACTGTCAGTCTTTGAGTGCCATCCCACCTTGGTTTTCGAGACAAAGTCTCTCACTTTTACCTACAGCTTGCTATGTAGGTTAGTTTGGCTGGCCAGCCAGTGAGCACCAGAGATCTACCAGTCCCAGTCTCCCCAGTGCTGAGATTACAAGTGTTCACCGCCATGTTCAACTTTTTTACATGGGTTCTGGGGATCAAACTGAAGTCCTCACTCCTACAGGGAAGGCACGTTACCTACTGAGCTATCTTCCCAACCCTCATCTAACTCGTTTTTATAAACCTTATCACTTGGCATCTTAGGAAGGCATTTTGAAGAAAATTTGAGCACCAGTATGGGTGTCTTGTACTATCTCAGAAAGCCCTGAAACAGTCGTGCTGGACACATACTCACTTTCGTTCACCACAGTTTATGTAAGTCTCCATCTTTATCATAATGCCCTCCTGAAAGTCATGGCTATGAAGAAAATGCCTGGCTCGGGGTGAAGTGAAAATGACTAGAGAATTAAGAAACAAGAGACGACACATGAGCTGAGGAATCAGCTTCTCACTTACTGCTGACAGCCAGGTGTCTAACACTACTTGCCCTGCACTTACAAATCCATAGAGACTTTATCAGCTGAAAGGAGCATTTTGAGTTGTTTCTGTGGAGGGGGACACTCCAAGATGACTTCAACCAAAAGAGTATTTGTTGCAGAATATGGTCCTCCAGGCAAAACAGCCTCAATCTTCATCAGATCAGCTGTGGCTGCTTGCAAGAGTCCACCACGATTGGGCTTGTTGACTTGTCGATACCCCTCATAAAAGGGAGGGGCACTAGAACCCTCACCTGAGATTCTAGCCAGCCCTTCTAGCCATTTGTGTATAATTCTGTACTAATTGCATGTGGCCTGAGGATCTTGGATGCTTCTAGAGTATACAAGCTTGGAGAAGTTAGTTGAGAGGGCTCCATTTACATGGTTATGGGGAATCCATGGTCCATGAGAGGTTGAATATTTTCAATTGTGGCTGCTTTGGGGTCACCCAGGCTCCTGCCAGTAACCCTCACCCATGCTCTGTAAGTACGTCCAATAGACTCACTAGCCCCAAGGTGAACTTTGATGGAACCCACTTCAGTTTGTCATTGGGGCCTTATGAGGCAGGATTAGATATTGTTTATGTATTTGAAAAGTGCCTTGGCTTAAAGCTTTCTCTTTCTGTTACTATAAAACTGCATGAAACTTACTAGTTTGGAACATGGAATTTGGTTCATGGGCCATGGCCATTTTTGCTTGGCTTAAGAATAAACCATGTCTGGTCTGCCTTGAGAGTTTTTCTGTCAACAGGATACAATACATTTATCTCCCTGACTGATCTTTCAAAGTAGAAATTGAAATATCTATTCATGGTCTCTATGACCATTTCCCAAACAGGTGTTCAGATCCAGTAGTGAATTAGGCTATTTATTTAAATAAATAAATCAATACCTCCTCCAAATGCCATTTATAACATAACCAGTAATGTTCTGAACATTAGAGGAGGCAAGAAAATAATATACTGATTCAAAATAAGTAATTAGAGATTTGTGAAGTATTAAGAATAATAGGCTAGGGGCTGGAGAGATAGATCAGCAGTTAAGAACACCGACTGTTCTTGCAGAAGACCCAGGTTCGAATCCCAGCACCCACATGGCATCTAACAACTGTCTGTAACTCCAGTACCAGGGGATCTGACTGTTGCGGGTTCTCCTCAGGCCAGCTGTGAAGACCCTAGCCTGGATCGGGTCCCCTGCTGATTGGAGGGGCAAGAGGCACGGAGTCACAACACACAGACTCCAGGAGTTGGGTAGAAGCAAGCACTAGGAGAGGTGCTGCAGTCTCCTTTAATGCAGGAGGGGGCAGGCCTTATATTTCCCTTTTCTCCGCCCCCAAGTCCCTTTAGTCAGCATATCGTTTTTTGACTGGTCCATGCCACGCAGTCTGTCAGCAGTCCCTGGGCTCCCGAGCAGGGTACGGAGGCTTGGACCCCTTTTGGCGGGCTATTTGTGGACCAAGAAGTGAAGTGAATTCTCGCTGAATCCCAGGGCTCTGGGTCTGCGCCATCTTTGGAGGCCTCCTACTACATCCGACAGCCTCTTCTGTCTTCCTCAGGCATTTCCCAACATGGGTGCACTTACCTACATGCAGGCAATACACACATACACATAAAATAAAAAAGAAAAAGGAATAATAGGCCAGAGTTTTCAAGCTACTCAGAATCTGTGTTAGCTTTGTCTGTTTAGTTTTGGGGGTTTTGTGCTGTGTGTGGGTGTGTGTGTGTAGGTGTACTAGTCAATGCATGCATGTGTAGAAACCAAAGATCAGTATTGACCATCTTCCACTATCACTCTCCACTTTCTTTTTAAAAGCACTCTTTCACTGAACCTGGAGCTCTCCATTTCCACAGGACAGGCTGGATAGCAAGTCTCTGGGATACTCCTGTCTCTGCCTGCTCCCCAGTGCTGGGGCTATTGATATGCACCATTGTACTCAACTTTATGTGGGTGCCAGGGATCTGAACTCAGAACTTCATGCATGCATAGTAAAAACTTTACTCATGAGCCATCTCTCCAGCCCTGTCTTATTTTAATTTTAAAACGGGAAATATACCCTATGTTTTCACCATTAGAAAAGATGATAATACACATGCAATATGTCTAACATAACTTGTAACAAACATTAGCTGTTTATTAAGAAATTAATAAATTATAATTACACTATTGTCATCAAACAAATCACTCATCCTTAGAATCTGGTTAACATAAATATGGACTTGAATCTAGATGGCATTCTGTGATCTTCTGGCCCCACTGGAAGGATCTAAAAGGTAATATAATGGCATCTGCTACTCTGTGTGTGTGTGTGTGTGTGTGTGTGTGTGTGTGTGTTTGTAGATGCTCATGTATGTGCACATGCATGTGCATGTAGAGACCAGTGATCAACATGAGGTGTCTTCTTCAGTTACTATCTACCTTAGTTTTTGAGACACGGTCTTCCTGAACCCAGAGCTCACTGATTTGTCTAGACCTGCTGGCCAGTGAGCCCCAGGGATCCTCTTGTCTCTGCTTCCCTAGTGATGGCATTATAGGCACATGCCACTATAACTGGCTTTTTGAATGGGTTCTGTGGATCCAAATTCAGGTGCTTGTTCTTTCACAGCAAACACTTTACTGACAGAGCCATGGTCCCAGTCCAAGCATCTGTCCCTTTGGCTTCTGATTATTATATTCCTTCAGGCCTTTAGGCATTCCCTCTCCTCATTTCTTTTACTATACTAAAGTTGTCAAACATCTGCCCTTGTGTGCTGACGAGTGTGACTTGAGCTAGGATGGAAATTACCCTGCCACCCTATTCCAGAGATTAGAAATGCTGTTTTCATGTATCTTCTAATAGCTGTCCTCCTCAATAGCACCCATATGACCTTTAAATATCGCAGGAGCTAAGTGGCAATGGAGAATGATGATAGCATTTTAATTGATTGGTAAATTATTGAGCAGCATTAGCTAATATTCTGTAACACCTCTTCCCTCTCCTTCCCCACTCCATCTTACTGGAACAAATCATTATGTTCTCTGAAGGGTTCCTGTTTTCTTACATCTGAATCTATGATCCATTTGACCCTGTCTGCAGTGGTGTGACACATAGGTTAGCTAAAAGAATATGCAGATGAATATTAGAGTGTGAAACACATCAGGGAAACTCTCTGGCAACAGACCAAATGTCATTATAGACTACATTTTCACTGAAGTCCTTACCACTCAGGGTGAAATATCAGATTGTGCTTTGAATTTATTGTTACCATTTTATACACAGTGAACTGGAAGTTCTTCAGTAAGATTCTCACAGGGTTCCAAATTTGTGACCCCAGGTGGGATTGCTAACCTTTGCTATATGTCACAAATGGGGGCCTACATCACCCCCATTCCATCATCCAGCATTCCTGCTCTTAGAAGCATTTTGTTTATAGAAATCCAAAATGTCTTCCCAGCCCACCTAACATGTAGCCTCATTGAAAATTACCCAACAGTCTTAAGCCTTGCTGAGCTCTCACCTTGCAACTACATAGAATTTTGCATACAAGATGTCAGGACCAAACATCATTTGTATTTCCTTGTGCCTTTAAATCTTCCCTTCCCACCTAGCTCTTGGTTTTTAAGAGAGCCTTCCATGTCTGGCACCTTCTACTTTGTAAGGTCCAGTATGGTGAGAGTTGGGGTCAGAGTAATTTAGGAATAGCTCGTGTGACCATGACAGGGTCTCTGAATCTCAGCTTCTTAATCTAAAGTTGCATAGAGTTGTGAAAAAAGACAAAAAGATGCATCCCTGTCCTATACAGTAGGTGTTTGAGGCTGACACAGACCTCTACAACACAGACTCCCTTACAGAGGAATTGCCAGCCATACTTCCTACAAAGTGGAGAAGCTTCCCCGACCAAAGTCATTCTCACTTACTAACTGGTAGTTAATAGTTACTTGAGGAGGAGGAATCATTTTATTCAGTGGTATAGCTGCTGGTAAGTTGCCTGTGCTCCAGTAAAATCACCTGCTATCCATGATTATCAAAGCAACACTAATTCAACTCAGTGGGTCGCAATAAATAAAAAGATATGAAAACAGGAAGAGGACATGCTAGGAAGAAGGGGTCAAGAGAGAGTCTCTTCCTGGTGACTCAGTAGGTCTGAGCCTCTTCAGGCATCTCAGCTTGTCCAAGAGTCTTCTAGGCAACTATGCTTTTCGGAGAGTCTCTCAGCACTCCTTACCTCTATATGTTTGAGGAAGGAGAGACCTAGTACACCTGCTCAGTTTCAGGGGCTGAAAACACTCTGGCAATGGAATATAGAAAGGGAGGAACAGCAGATTGGTAAAGGTCTGGGGCCCTGGGACAAGTGGAAGGAGTTCTTTCTTGTCTATGAGGCTGCTGTAAGGCTTGGACATCTTGCTTCCTCTCTATTTGGATTCCTCTTCTGTATAGACCAGAAAACCTCCTGTCCACAGGGATGTTGCACAGGTGAGTTCATATCAACTGTGGGAGATGGGGGGGTCCAAGGACAGTTTTTCATAACTGTGTATGTGTGTGTGTGCATGTGTATGTGTGTGTGTGTGTGTATACATGTAGTCATAGTCTCCTAAACTGGATTCCCATGAAACATAGAAAATATTCAAAATAAAAAGTCACTTGGGGGCTGGCAAGATGATTGTGATGACTAATCTTTTTATCAGCTTGACACACCTGGGAAGAAGGAATGGCAAATGAAGTAGCTCCTTCATCAGATTGTTCTTATGGAAGCATTTTCTTGGTTGTTAATTTATGTAGGAGGGCCCAGTCCATCATGGTGGATACCATCCATTCCTGGTGTGCCTGGGCTGTGTAAGAAAGGCAGCTGAATGTGAGCCTGGGAGCATGCCAGTCAGCAGTGTTTCTCTGTGGTCTCTTGTTCAGTTTCTGCCTCCAGGCTCCTGCAGTTCTTTCTCTTGTTCCCTTAATGACTGACTGCCAACTGTAAGAAGAAATAAACCCTTTCCTTCCCAAGTTGTCTTTGGTCAGAATTTTTTATCACAGCAACACAAACCAAACTACAGCAATGGCTCAGCTGCTAAAAGTATTTGCCACTAAGCCGGATAACCTGAATTTAATCCCGAGGACCTACTATTATGAAAGATGAGAACCTACTCTCACAAGTTGTCCTCACACTTCTACATGCACCCTGGGGCATGTGCACCCCCCCCCCACACACATACACACATAAAATAAATAAATAAATAAATATAGTAAAATTCACTTGGAAAACTTTTAAATAGAGTTGAGCTGGAATCAGAAGCCCTGATGTTTTGTTGTTTATCCCCTTTCATCATCAATATAGTCATTTTAAAGATCTCCAGTGTTCGATGCTTTAATTTTCTTCCCTGTGTATAAGATAATTTGTTTTCAGTTGAAGTAACATCTGTTTCTGTAGATAATTAAGTTATTAGATGCCGATCAGTTTAATAAAGCCATAAGGCTTTCCTGACCTCTTTAAGCACAATCAATGAATTTACATGCAAAATGCGAAAACTTTACTTTTGAAGAAATTATCTGAATCTTCCATTACTGTGCCAGCCTGTAATTAGTGAGGGCACTTACAATAAAAAAGCTACATAAACAGGACTGGAAATAAAGATGTTTCAACAGCCCTAACCTTTTATATTTTCTGAAGCACTTTCATTTTGTACTACCAATTATTGTAGTTTTGTTTTGTTTTGTTTACATTTATTTATTATTTATTTTCAGGGATCAGGTGGCATGCATGCTCACATGTTGTGCCACATATATGGCGGTCAGAAGACAACCTGCCAGAGTCAATTCTCTCCTTCTACCATGTGGATTCCAAGGGTCAAACTCAGGTCATCAGCCTTGAAACCCCATCAGGAGTCCTTACCTCTGAGCTACCTGACCAGCCTCAGTTAATGTTTCTAAAACACTTGTTATAATAGCTATCATTTCTAGAATGTTCCAGACAATTTGCATACGTGGTCCTTATTTAATTCTCCTGATAATTTACAAATATTTATATTCCACATTTTAAGGTGGAGTGAGGATTTAAATCTTAGCATCTGAATTCCATCCTCAACCATACTTTCTTTGATTAATCATACCACTAATTGGACATGTTTCATCAGGGATTTACCCCTGTGTCCTGCTTCTTCTGTATTGATCTGTAATCATTTTCCAGAAAAGCAAACACCTTTAAATCCCATACATTTCAAAAGACATCATTCAAGGTGTATGATTCTCTATTTGCACATGTGCTGTATGACACTATAACTGGACAGATGTAACACAAATCCCTCTTCACCCAGATAAGAAACCAACAACAGACCAAAGTAAAAACACCACCAAGGTCCAGCTTGGTGAACCAGTGAGTTTATTGGTGTTATTTACAGGAGTATGGGTGAGGGGTTACTTACAGGAGCAGGGGTGACTCAAAGACAGCCACCTCACTCAAAGCCCACCCCAGCATGGGTGACAGTTCATGAAAGCCGGAAGGAACTCTGGAGCTCACTGCATCTCTTGAACACAGCTTGACCAATCAAAGAGTCTCTTCCTGGTAGCTCAGCTGGTCTGGAAGCATCCTGTAGATAGTTAGCTTCTCTTGATCTCCTCAGCAATCCTTACTACATATATAACCTTGTGGCCTTTTGCATCTGATCAGTTATAGCAACCTTGAAATTATTTACTTCCAGTGTCTTAATGAGCCAAGTTTTACCTTACAACTTCCTGAGTCTTAATGGGCTTCCTTTAGAAAGTTCTGAGTCTTAAGGAGCTTTGAGCTTCAGAAGAAATTACTGTACACCACACAAGTGTACTACCTCTGCATCTTCTTGTTTTAAAATCATGTTTCAGTTTACAGGCTTGAAAGTCTTAACTTCTTTATTTTTACACTTGAGTATACATGCTCCTGTGTATCTGCTGCTCAAACCAAGACACTGAACATACTACCAGCACTCCACAGACTTCTCAGACCCATTCTACTTCTTGCTTTCCTGGGTTACCAAAGTAAGTAAATACTCTGAGCACTAACAGCATAGTTTAGTTCTACCAGACTTTGAACTTTTATATAAATGGAGTTGTGATCAAGTATCCTTGTTAAATTTATACCAAAATGAGATGGGATGGTTTTCTTAGGCTTCCATTTGATGCCCTTAACTTTAGTGGTCTCCTCTGGTCACATATGCGATACAGGCAGTAAAAAATTCCAGTATTATTCATGGTTATATTTGAATTATTATCAGATACAAAACATCTTTCTTTTCCATGTCACTTCTAGATACAAGGTTACCAACCACCCCCTTTAAGAAGACCATGAAAGGGGAAAACATCAAAATAAAGTGTCCTTCAATAGGAGCAGATGGCTGCCTTCAAGTATTTTGGATCTTCCCAGATGAGGAAGCAGTCACTACTGTCACTCATTTTCCCGCAGCCAGTGACAGCAAGAGAAATGCACAAAGCCACTACCTTTCACTAGGTGGCGCCACTGGAAAATTAGGGAAGTGTGACCTTATTCATTGTTATACGCTGCTGTGCAGCAACTGCAAACCGAGTACACACACACACACACACACACATAAACACAGTATTATTTTCACAAACTTTTGGATTGACTGAGTTTTGGTGGATGGCCCTTGAGCTCCTTATAGCACCAAGTTGGCTTTGTTCAACTGAATTAGCCTGTGAGTTCTCAGAAATTCTTTCCCTTGTATCTGACATCACAGTACTCCGTTTACATTCTTCTGCCTCAGTACTTGGACTTCCTCACATTACAGTGAGCTCTGTGCAGTGAGAACTTTTACATGGTGGATTACCTCAACAGATAAAGAAGATACCAGGCTGTTTCATTCTACTTATCAAAGTAAGTCGTGAGGAAAACATTAAGGGCAAGGAAGAAGTACATCACTGATTCCACTTTTGAATGAATCAGAGAGGTAAAAATCCACCCTCAATGAGGAGCTTGGGGCCTTCTTTGGAAAATACATCCCTGATTTTACCTGGCTCTAGCCTAGTTACAGTCTACACTCCTGACATTTCTACAAGTGTTCCTTACCTTTTTCTTTACCCTGTCAATTTCTCAGAGAAATAATAACTTAATGAAACCTTTCATCTTGGGAGGGATGAACTTCGAAGGAAAAGACCTTCATTTACCCTTGATCACTTCACATGGATTCTTTGTTCTGGAATTTTATGTTTTCAACCAATTATCTGTAGCTTTAGGGGCAAGAAGAGGCATTAAGAATGGCTGATCCAGGCCATTTCCTCAGGGGCACCTTGCTGGCCTGCTCTATGCAAACTGTCTCTTGACTAGGTCAAAATGAGATGTTGATGCTGTAGCTACCTGATTGCCTTACCAATCTGACGCTCCTCTGCCCAGAGCAGGCATTAAAAACAATTCAAAGGAAAAACAAACTATAATTAGTTATTGGGATACTGGAAGAAACAATGCAAGCCAAGACTTTCTAGAGCATACAGGTACCTTTGAAACATCCCGGAAGAAAAGTATATACACTGAAATAAACTTCACTGGGGGCACCCCACTTTCTCCACACACAAATTTTCTTTATCTTGATTTCTTTATATTGTAACTGTTTGAGATTAGTTTTTTCAAACTATAATTAGTTATTGGGATACTGGAAGAAACAATGCAAGCCAAGACTTTCTAGAGCATACAGGTACCTTTGAAACATCCCGGAAGAAAAGTATATACACTGAAATAAACTTCACTGGGGGCACCCCACTTTCTCCACACACAAATTTTCTTTATCTTGATTTCTTTATATTGTAACTGTTTGAGATTAGTTTTTTCTTCCTTCCTGGTTCGTGTGTGTGTGTGTGTGTGTGTGTGTGTGTGTGTGTAAGTGGCATTGTGAGGTGAGGGACAGAGGAAACCTTAGCTGTTATAGTTGCCCATCTTGGTTTTGTGAGGTAAGATCTCTCACTGACCTGGAACTCATAGTTTAGTTAGGCTGCCAAACTAGTGAGCCACAGGAGTTGGCCTGTCTCTCTCTCCCCAGTGCTGTGATTAAGGCACAACCCACCAACCCTGGCTTTGTTATGCAGGTTCAGGGTTGGAACACAGTTCCTTATGCTTGTAAAGCAAGATCTTTACCAACTGAGCTGTGTCCCTAGCTCCTATCCTGGTTCTCAATGGAACATTTCATAGTATGTTTAAGCAATCCCTGATGTAATTTCTTCAGGTATGCATTAAGGTTACCATGCTGTCTGGAATAAAAATTGGTATGAAAACTCAGTAGTTGTGCTGAAAGCCTGGTATCCCCAAAGAATGACATTTTGTTTCAAAGTCTTGAAACACTTAACATTGGTTTGGGGTTTCTATTGAAAGAGTAACAAAGCATTTTACTTTATCTTATCCTCACAATCAATGAGAGGTTTTTTTGTGTGTGGCACACTCCATTGCTGAGCTGAGTCAGTCCTTTGATTCTAAGCTGATCATAAATGTCTAGGAAAAGTTTTTTTTCTTTGCCTCATTAATCATATATAAATACATTCCTATTATTTGCATATGGCTTTGCTAAATATTTAGGGTATCTGCAGCTGTGAGAGGTAAAACAAAGTAGCATGTGAATCAGAGTGCTTTGGGAGCTACACTAGAGGGCCAAGGAAAAAGTATGCTTTGAGGCAGTGAATAAATTCTTCCTAGAAAAGACCAATTGAAATTTGAAGATGCAATTTTTATGAACATTCCAATACTCTTCATCGTTATGAGAATGTATTCTGTCTCACGGCCATTCAGACAAGTGCTCTGTGGGATACAATTTCCACTGAAGTATTTCTCTGACTTCTGGGTCTTTAAAAAGTATTTTTTTCTTACTTATATATTAAGTTAGAGAATATGTTCTATATTATTATAATCATTAGTTCAAAGTCCAGTATTCATTTTGAAAAATGATTGGAATTCTGGGTGTTTAAAAATGTTCTGTAAACCTAGAAATGTACAGCCAATTTTGAAAGAGAAAAAAAATACTTAAAAAAATGTTCTGTGGCTGTCTTAGAGAATATACATTTGGGGGGCAAGGGACAGAGCTTGGTAGTAAAGCACTTGCCTAGTACGTACAAAGGCTGTTCAGTCCCAGGAGCACATACAATCACACAAATAATGGATGCTATCTAGTTTTTGGTTCTAGTTTTTCATTTTCATCCCCGTTAAGACTGGTAAACCTGAGACTGGAAGATGGCTTAGCTGTAAGAGCACTTGTTGCTCTTTCAGAAGTCCTGAATTCAGCTCCAGCACCCATATCACAGCTCACAACTGACACCCTCTTCTGGCCTCAAGGGCACATATAGATAGATAGATAGATAGATAGATAGATAGATAGATAGATAGATAGATAGATAGAGAGAGAGATAGAGAGAT
>NW_008348999.1:778144-797410 GCF_000622305.1 Nannospalax galili | reverse complement strand
TGAGGAAATGTGCATCTATTTTCATTAGAGAAATTGGTCATTAGTTTTTCTTTTTCTTCCTTCCTCGCTCCCTCCCTCCTTTCTTTCTTTCTTTTCTTCTTCTTTCCTTCTTTCCTTCCTTCCTTTCTTCCTTCCTTCCTTCCTTCATCTTTACCTGGTTTGGGTACCATGATAGTGACTTCATAGAAGGAATTTGGTAGTGTTCTTTCCCTTTTGATTTTTGTTAGACAAATTAAGGAGAATTGGTATTAAGTCATACATGAAATTTTGATATAATTCAGCAATTAATCCTTCCAGTCTTGGGCTTTTCTTGGTGAGGGGGCTTTAGATTACAGCTTCTCAAACTCAGCCTGCTTTGAGATACCACTCATTCATGTCAGAATGGCTATCAAGAAATCAGACACCAAATGTTGGGGAGGAAGCAGGGAAAGAGAAACCCTTATTCACTAATGCAAGGAGTGCAAATTAATTACATATATCAAAGGATTTATTCATTAAATGGGGCTATACAATATGGTCAAAACTGTCTCACAACAGCCATCTCACACCTGAAAGGCTGAGTGCCTGGCATTAGCTGCTCAGTCCATGAGGCTGGGTGCCTCAGCAGTTCCAATTTGTCACCAAAGCCTAAAGGATGCCTGGAGGATGCCTGGAGAACCGATGGTCCTCAGTCCACCTGGGAAACCTGGAAATGTTGGTTCTCTTATCAGTGAAGGAATCAGCAGCAGCGACAACAGCAGGGTAAATAAGCTCAGCAGCCAGACCGAAGGCCAATGGAGTAAAAACCCAACTCTTCCTTGCTCCACGCCCGCCCTTGGTTTCCTTCCTCCCTGGGCTGCTTCCAGAATGCTTTTCCCATTTGGTGTGGCTCTTCCCACATTAATTAAGGCAATCAGGACAATTCCCCACAGATGTGTGTACCTGCCAACCTGATGCAGAGTTCTCAATTGAGGCTTCCTGCTCAGGTGATTCTAAGTTTTGGCAATTGACATTTAAAACCAACATTCATTCAGGGAAAACAATGCTTTGCAAATTAGATTCAGTGTTTTTCTTCACTGTCTGCAAATAACTGTTTCTCTATTTCTTGGTTGGGTTCACCAGCTTTGCTCATTTCATTCTGTCATAAAAATATTGCCTTGTTTTCTTTAAAAACAGGGGTCTTAAGATCTGGGCAATGCACACAGAAGACCACAACTGGCCAAGTTTTAAAGAAAAAGAGACTGCAGAGTATGTATCCTTGGATAGGACTCCTGTATTGAACCTCACCCACCCACGGCTCAGGGACCTTTGCTGAATAGGGGGCAGAAAGATTTTAAGAGCCAGGGCTGGTTCACAGACACAGGGAAGCAGAGGCTTTCAGGCCACTGGAAGCTTGCACATGTGAACTTGTGGCAGTGGTGGCATTGAGCACAGGACCCATGCCAACTCAATTAAACAAGGGCTCAGAGGTGAGAAGAGAAATGGGTGGTAAGCCTGCCCTAGGCTGAGAACTATTGGAGACAGATTGCTACTGGGTGAGGGAGAGTACGCCTTACATATTATCTCTAGATGGGCTGACTAGACTCTAGTGGATGCATTTATACTGAAGGACATCTGAATACAAATGCTTGACTGGATAGGACTTAACATGTATGCCTTCTGAATGCTGGGATTAAAAGCTGTGCTGCTGTGCACAACCCTGCATGCCTGTTTTTGAAGAATGGACTTTTAATGTCAGCTTGAAGCACTATTGCTGTATTATTAAGAAGATTTCAGAAGACATAACCATAATGTCATAATGTATTACATTCTTAAAATCAGATGTTCTTACACAAAAGAGGAGCCAGAGAAGATGCAGATCACAGATCTACTCTTGCCTAAAAGTCATCAATAGCACATACAATTATAACTTAGCAATTAAATACTATAAGAGTCAGCAAGTAAAGGGGAAAAGCGATGGCTTCATTTTCAACCCTTCATTCTCCTTACAATAAGGAAAAGCAGAGCAAAACTGAAAAATCAATTACTTTACTTGGACCCATTGAACAGTTTAGGTTTGGGCACAAACTGCCACCTTGAGGTCTGGAGACAGGGTGAATCCAGTTACCACTGAGGGATGCTCACTGAGTGATGGCTTCAGGCTGTAGTCATGACTTCTAGGGACATTTGGACAGTAGCTGATGTGGTTTGAGTGTGAAATGTCCCTGTAGACTCACATGTTTGAACACTTGGTCCCCAGCTGCTGCTGTTATGGAACCTTTACAAGGTAGATTCTTGCTGTAGGAACTACTTCATATCGGTGAGCCTTGAGGTTACAGCCTGGCCCTACTTCCTGTTCATACTCTGCTTCTTGAAGGTGGATGCAGTATAACCAGCCATCTCCTGCTTCTGCTTCCATTCTTTCTCCACCATGATGGCCAACATCCCATCCAGCTGTAAGTCAGAATAAAACTTTCCTTTCTTAACTTCTTCTCAAGTATTCTGTAACAGCAACAAGTAACAAACTGTAACTTTGACAAGTTGGTGTGTAGAGAGTGGTAAAAGGGAAAACAATTGCTTTCCTTTTCTCACATGTCTGACAGGATACTGGTCTGTGTTTCTCTCACATCATACCACTCTGTCATCATTCCTAGTTATGGCACTGCCTGCTGATAGTTAGCAAAAACCCCAAGGGTTAAGGGCACAGAACCACAGTGCTGTACTTTTGTCAGAGACCAGGTGCAATCTCAGGTGGTAACCTGGACTTGTGAACAACCATTTGCAGGTCAGGGGTTCCTGTGGTCCCTCTTTAGTTTTGATAATTTACTAGGATAGTTCACAGATCTTAGGAAGGCACTTTGCTTACCTTTTCTGGCTTATTATAAAAAGGTAAGACTCAGGAAACTCCAAATGAGACAGGTAGGGCTGGGCATGTAAGAAGGACATGGCATGGTGGTTATTTATAATCTCGGCACCTGGGAGTCAGAGATATAGGGTCCTCAGAACAAGCTGCCATACTAGCTGAATTGAAAAACTCCAGGTTCAGTGCAAGACTCTACCTCAAAAATAAAATAGACCACCATTGAGGAAGATACTTTGGCCCTGCCCACATGAGTGTGTGCGCACGCACATGCGCACACACACACACATACACATGTTCACATGCACTATCATGCAAATATGCATATACAAACACACACAATTACATACCCCCCAACATACAAATTTTTTGAAACCTAGTTCACAAAAAATACCAAGCACAGCATAGCTCACAGCCTGAATAACACCAGTCCTTACTCAAACACTTGTGATCCTCGGTTTCTACTATCTGATAAATTACGTCTGATTTTCAACAGCTGTTACAAAACCTTAAAAGGTATATTAAATATTAAGGAAAAATTTTCCCCAAATTTAAAGACAGGAAGTATGCAAGAGAACCAAAATCAGACATTCTGCAGATGGTAGAATTACCAGAGAAGGAATTTAAAATAGCTATTATAGTAAGCATTCTTTTTAAAAAGCCAGAAATAGCCAAGAAAAGATGAATAATGTGAACAGAGAGATGGAATTTAAGAAAGAACCTAATGAAAAAGCAGGGAACATAAGAATACTGTAAAGGAAATAAAGAGTGGCTTTGATGGGCTTATCAGAAGACTGCACCCAGCTAAGGATACAAAAATCAGTGAACCTGAAGACTGATAAATAGAAACTTGCCACACTAAATTGCAAATACAAAATTAGAATTTTAAAAAAGATAAAACATCCAAAAATCCTGAACCATTTTCAGAAGAGTTAAAACAGATGTACTTGTAATATCAGGATGACAGGATGGGACTTACCATTCATAGCAGAATACATGAGGCCAGTGGCAGGGGCCAATGGATGGTTGAGGGTGGTCTTAATTTGATTAAGAACTGTTGTATGGAATGTACAAAAGCTCAATAAAAATATTTTAAGTGAATTGTTAAAAAGAGATGTTTGAAGAAATAATGGCTGAGAATTTTCCAAAATTAAGGAGAGACACTCAGCTGTAGACCCAGATGAGGAGCTCATGAGACCCCACCCCCCCCTGAGGAGTGGTTGGCAATTGATGGCTGCTGGGGAAGGGAGAAACACTCTTTTGGGGGGGATGGCAGCTGGTAGATTTCCTGTGCTCCACTGGATAGCCTCACACCCATGCCCTTATGGGCAGGGCTAATTAAATCATTAGTGGGTTATTAATTTAAATAAATAAATAAAAAGAAGAGGACGTGAAGTTGGGAAGGGGACATGCGGAGAAAGATCTGAGGGACTTAAAGGGGGGAATTGGAGTTAATATGATCACATTTCATTGTATACATGTATGAAAGTCTCAAAGAATATAAATTAAAATATGAAAGTATTCAAATATGTAAAGCCTAGGAATACATAGCTATGAATACCATATTCAAAATACAGAAGACCAAAGTCAAGAGAAAACTTTCAAAGATTGGAAAAGCTAAACACCTTACCTGTAACAAACTTAAGCATTAATTTGAAATTCCCATCAAACTTCATGCAACCAGGAGCATGAAATATTTTAAAACTAGAAAGACAGAATTCCACCATCCCATAATTCTATACTCAGTGAGAGTATATTTGAATAATGATGAATACAGGCTTTCTTAGATTATATAAAATAAGGATCTCATAAGCACCTAAATTGTTCTTTTAAAAAAATATGCTTTTAGCCAGGGATGGTGGTGCAGGCCTTTAATCTCAGCACTTAGGAGGCATAAACAGGCAGAGCTCTGCAAGATGGAGGACAGCCTGCTCCATATAGTGCGTTCCAGACCAGCTAAGGCTATGGAGAGACCCTGTCTCAAAAAACCAACAACAAATTATGCTTCTGAGAAAGTTCTTCATGTGGCTGGAGAGATGGTTCAGAAACTACAAGCACTTGCTGCTTGTGCAGAAGCCTGGAGCTTGGTTTCTACTACTCATACCAGGTGGCTTATAACTGCCTATAACTCTAGCTGCAGGGGCTCCAACACTCTAGTCTGTACTCCACAGGTACCTGCACTCACATACACATACTCACATACATGTACCAACATAGACACACATATGCACACAATTTTTTTAAATAAAATTATTAAAAAAAAACCTTGCAGCTGGAGATGCAACTCAGCTGGTTGAGTTCTTTCCTAGAATGTATGAACCCCTTGGTTCCATCCCCAGCACAGTATAAAACCGGGATTGGTAATGCATGCATAGAATTCTGGCACTGGGGAGGTGACATGGATCAGAAATTCAAGGTCATCCTTGGATACATAGCCAGTTCAGAACCAAGCTTAGATACATGAGACCCTCTCTCAAAAAAAAAAAGAAAAGGAGAGAAGAGGAGAAACAGGAGGAACAGGAAAAGAAACAGGAGGAGGAGCAGGAGAGAAAGAGAGAAAGGTAAAGAATCAAGGGGGATTCTGCTATAAATCGTTTGCACTTCACATGAGATATGGACTTAAATTCATTTAAAATGTGCAGTGAGAAAGCCATATAGGGGCTTCTGATTCCCAGTATAGCATCAAAAAAGCTTGGAAATCAACATTATGACCCAGAAATAAGCAAAAAGCTGAGCACACTGAACAACAAACAACACTTCCTCCATCTGTCAGGGAAGGAAAGTCACAAGGAAAACCACTGTCCTTAAAAATAGAGTGAACAGGTAAACACAGAACCTTGATGACTGCCACCTGAGAAGAGACCCACGGGGACTGATGCTGAGAGAAGCCAGTGCTGGGACGAGGTGACTGGTAGCTACACCTGATGAATTGCTGGAGACTCAGAGAGAACAGCTCTGGCAGTTAAAATTTGATCTATACATGGGGGAGCCCCCATCCATCTGTGAGTTTTATCTTCAAGGGCCCAACAAGGTCCCTTTAGTGACCATGAGGGAAAAAGCACACTGATGTTTCCAGCAAGGAAAGGGAAAAAGAAACCATCTTGAGATACTGTGGAGCATTTGGTTTTTCTTACAAGAGCTGTCCTCAGTAGACTAACAAGAGGCTATGCTGCTGGGAGTTCACCAGAGCCAGGAAAGGGAGGAAAGGGAGCTATGAATGCTGGCTCATTCAAGCCTGTTAAATGGAAGATGGGAAATGCCCAGTCTGGCCTGCTGGTCCACTGTTCTAGAGAGGGATTGGGAAGTACATATCACATTCACAATCTGAAAGCACAGATTTACTAAAACACTAAGAAGCAGGGACTCTACCCCACTGTCACATAAATGAAGGCTTAGTCGCAGCAGCTCTTTTACCTTGTACAGCAAGTCCAATAAATGAGGTATAACTAATATAGACTAATATGAAAACACACAGAGACACCAACACACACAGACACACACACACACACACACACACACAAACTAGGAGCCACACAAAATGTATCAAAACTAGACACAGACAGCAGACATGTTTGTCTTTACAGATAGGGAATTTAACCATGATTGATGTGCTAAAGACTGTAATGGATAAAATGTGCAAGGCCACATTGATAACATAGGGAAAGAGATGAACAGTTGAGATCCAAATGAAACCCAATATATGAATAGTAACATTGAAAGTAACTGAATGAAGCAACCTAATTGAAAAGCAGTGGTTACTATGCAGCTAAACATCAAGATATGAGACTCTCTACATGAGAAATACATTTTATATTAAAAGATAAATAGCAGGTTAAAATGAAAAAATACACACCTGGTCTTCTGCACTCATGGCTTCTACATTAGAAAACTCAACAAGCTTTGGATAGAAAATGTTGGGGGTGAGGCTGAAGATGGCACAGCAGTCAAGAGCACATACTGCTCTTGCAGAAGACCTCAGTTCAGTTCTCAGGACCCACATCAGGTGACTCACAACCACCTGTAAATCCAGCTCCAGGGGATCTGACACCTCTGTCTTCTGCAGGCACCTGCACTCATGTGCACATAGCCCCCACCCAGACACATGTATATACATAATTACAAATATGACAATTTTTTAAATTACAAAGAAAATATTAAGAATAAATAATCTAAGGAATAATAATACAAAGAAAAATAATAGGATGTGATAATAACATATAGCACTTACATTGCAATATAAAACTACAGAACACTGGACATATGTATTCTGAAAACACTATGACATTTTTCACAAGGGATTTGAACATCCATGTATTCTGTTATATGCAGGAGTGCTTTAAAATGAATCAAAGGTAAACATCAACCACAATAAAGCTCAAGTGACTATACTAATATCAGATGAAATAATCTTGAAGTAAAAATGAAATAGTACTATAATATGAACATAATGCTAAAAGGATAAAAGTATCAGAAAGATATATCAATTATAAGCACAAATGCACCTCAAAGCCTAGCACCAGATGTATGTAATAAATGTGAATAGAATGGAAGATAGTTCACAGTGACAGCTGCATATATCAGAAACATACTCTCCACAATTCAGAAAGCTAGTAAGGGCAGAAAGTCAACTTGTATAGTCTTCCTGTCTCAGTCCCCTCCCTGTAGTCCCTTTGTCCCCTCCCAATACTGAGCTTGCACACATGTACCCCTATGCCCAGCCTTTCTATCTAAGTGCTAGGGTAGAATTCAGGTGTCACCTCCTCAAATTCATTATTGCCACTTCAATTTAATGGAATATATAAACAGTAATAACAACCAGCAAGACCTAGAAGATGTCTACAAACACTCCCACAACTATTGAATATACATTTTTCTCAAAGGTACATGGTACATTGTCTAGGAAATCTCATCAAACAACCTTCAAAACATAATGAACAGAATACAAAATATTTTCTGAAAATAATGGGGCAAAATGAAAATAGAGAATCAAACTTAGAAACACAGATATGCAGAACTGAACCATCTCCTTATACATTTAAAGTGAGTAAAAAAGAAACCCAAAAGTAAAAAAAAAATACAAATATTGTGAGATGAATTATAATGAAGGAACAAAACCCCTAAAACTATTCATTGGATGAAGTTGAAGCAAGGGTTACTGGGAAACATAGAACTGTAAATGCTGCCAGAAAAAAACAAATCATTTACAATTAGTGATCTAACCTTCAGGCACTGAAAAATAAACCAAGCTATAAACATGCAGAGGTAAGAAAAGAATAAAATCTGAGGTAAAGATTAATGAAACAGAATAGGAAAATAATATATATTGCAAAAAAATTTTCTTTGAAAATATAAAAATTGTCAAAGTTTTAGCTAGACTGACCATTTTAAAAAGAAAATTACTCAAGTAAATAGAATCAAACATTCAAAGGATGACTATTGTCACTGAAATTAGAGGAAAAAAAGCATTTTAAAGGAAATACTTAAAATTTTGCATAAAATATTTTATATAAAATAAGATTAACTGTTTTTCCAAGAAAAAAAAAGCAATAAAAGTTGAACCCCCAAATTAGAAAAATTATCAGTAAATTTATTTCAAGTTATTAGATTAAAATAGTAATATTGGAGCTAAGATGGCTCAGTTGGTAAAGTCCTTGCCAGCAAACATAAGGACCTGAGTTCTAACCCCAGCACCTAGGTAAAAATTCAGCGTTGTGGTTTGCCTCTGTAATTCCAGCTCTCGGCCATGGAGAATCAGAGTCAGGAGGCTTTCTGGAACTCACTGGCCAACCAGCCTAGCCAAATCAGTGAGCTCCAGGTTGAGTGCAAAACTCTGTCTCAAAAAATAAGGTGAAGAGGCTGGGAAGAAGGCTCAGATTGTAAAATGCTTGGCATGCAAGTGTGAGCACCTATGTTCACAACTCTAGAACCCAGGCAAATGCCAAGGGCCAGGTGACTGTGATGGCCTACCTATGAGTCCAGAGCTCAGAAAGCAGAGACTGAGGATACCTAGTGTAAGTGGATAGCTATATTAGCTGCATAGGTGAGTTCTGGGTTCAGTTGAGAGACCCATCCTCAAAGAATAAGAAGAGCAATCAAAGAAAACTCCTGACATCAACCTCAAACTTACGTATGTGCTAACATGCTCCTGCACTCATATACAAGTACTCCCACACGCATGTGAAAAGATACCACACAAAAGTACACATTAAAAAATAAGGTGGAGGTGATTAAGGAAGATACCCAGTATTGACCTTTGGCCACCAGAGGCATGTGCACTCCTGCACACATACATGCACCTGAAAGCCTGCACACACATACATACACACACAATTTTTAAGATTCAAATAAATAATGATACTAATATTTCAGAAAGAAAATGTGCTCACATGGACTCAATTACTGAGTACCATATATTTAAATATACATTTATATTAAAGACTCAAAAACCCTGCATACAGACACACATTGAAAAGATCATCCACCATGATCAACTGGCTTTATTCCAGAGATGCAGGGATGGTTCAATATACATGTCAAGAAATATAATAAATCATATAAATAGACTTAAAGACAAAAATCACATGGTCATCTCAATAGATGGAAAGGCATTTGACGAAATCTAACATAGATTCATGTTCAAAGTCCTAAAGGGAATTGGTCTGGAGGGAACATACCTCAACATAATTAAAGCTATATACAAAAAGCCCATGACCAACATCATTCTAAATGGAGAAAAAACTGAAAGCATTCACATTAACATCAGAAAGAAGACAAGGCTGTCCACTATTTCCACTCCTTTGCAACATAGTGCTTTAAAATCCTGCTAGACAAATAACAAAAAGGAAGAAAATCAAAGAAGTACTAATTGGAAAAGAAGAGGTCAGATTATCCTGCTTGCAGATGATATGATATTATGATATTATGCATAGTTCCAAATTCCAAAAACTCCACCAGAAAACTGCTAGAAATTATTAATACTTTCATTAAAGTGGCAGGTTACAAAATCAACTTACAAAAATCAGTACCCTTTCTATACAGCAATAACAAACAATCAGAGAAAAAATTCATGGAAAACTTCACAATAATGATAGTCTCAAAAAGAAAATAAAATACATAGGAATAAAACTAACCAAAGATATTAGACCATAGATCTCTACAATGAAAATTTTAAATCTTTTTAAAAAATAGATAGAGGAAGATACTATGAGATGGAAGGACCCATGGTGCTCATGGACTGGTAGAATTTATACTGTGAAAATGACCATCCTACCAAAAGTGATCTATAGATTCAATGCAATGCCAATCAAAATCCCTATGACATTCTTCACAGAGCTAGAAAAAAATCCTAAAATTCATATGGAATCACAAAATACCATGGATATCCAAAGCAGTCTTGGGCCAAAAAAAGCAATGCTGGAAGGACTCACCATACCAGATCTCAAAGTATGTTACAGCATTATAGTCATAAAAACAACATGAAGCTGGCACAAAAACAGACACATAGATCAATGGAACACAATAGAAGACCCAAACCTGAATGCATGAAAATTTAACCCTCTGATATTTGACAAAGGTGCTAAGAAAATACAAAGGAGGAAAGGCAACATCTTCAACAAATGGTGTTGGCAAAACTGGATCTCCACATCTAGAAGAATGAAATTGGACCCTTTTCTTTCACCCTGCATAAAAGTCAACTGTAAATGAATCAAAGACCTCAATGTAAAACCTGAAATGCTGAAACTGTTAGAAGAAAATGTAGGCAGTACATAACCAGATCAACAAGTGGAACTTCATTAAACTTAAAACCTTCTGTACAGTAAAAGAAACAACCAAAGAAGGAAAGAGGAAACCCAGTGAGTAGTAGTAAACTTTCCCCTGCTACATATCTGACAAAGGATTAATATCCAGAATATACAAAGAACTCAAAAAAAAAAACAAGAAAATAAACCAATAAAAAGGGCTAGTTCATGATCATAAGGTGGTGGAGGCTCCCAGGCCACTGGAGACTTTTTCATGTGAGCCTGCAGCAGCCATGGCACTGAAAGAACATGGGACCCATGTCAGCTCAATTAAACAAGAGCTCAAAGAGGAGGTGAGAAATAGGTGAAGGGTCAGCACTAGATTGAGAACAGTTTGAGACTGAGTGTTGCTGGGTGAGGGAGAGTGTGACTTACATAGGACCACTGGATGGGCTGACTAGACTCCAGTGGACACATTTCACTGAAGGACATTTGGGTACAAACACCTGAATGAATAGGACTCAGCAAGTATGGCAAAGTACATAGGGTTTGGTGGGGGGATGGGGGAGGTATGAATGGGGGAGGGGGTCTGGATTTGAGTGGGAAATTTTAAAAGTTCAATAAAAAATTAAAAATAAATACGTAAAGTGTTTTTTTAAAAATAGATGGGCTAAGCACTTGAACCAGGAGCTCTTAAATGAAGAAATAAAGTGGTTAAGAAACAACTTAAGAAGTACTCAAGATTCTTAGTAATTAGAGAAATGCAGATCAAAATCACTTTAAGATTCCTTTGTACCCCAGTCAGACTGATTAAGGTCAAGAGAACAAAAGACACCAAATGCTAGTGAGGTTGAAAGGGGAACACGCATTCACTGTTGGTGGGATTACAAACTCATGCAACCACTATTGAAAGCAGTGAGGAGAATTCTTAAAAAAATAAAAATGAATCTACCATATGATCAGGTTACACCACTCCTTAGCATATACCAAAAGGATTCATCCTACTGCACAGACACCCGTACATCCATGTGTGTTGCTGCTATTTTTGCAATAGCTAAGACATGGAAATAACCTAAATGTCCCTCAACTGACAAGTGGAAATGTGGTTTGAGTACACAATGTAGCTCTATTTAGCAGCAGTAAGCTTCAAAAACTAAAGAAAGGTTGCCACTTGATTCACTCTTTGACCCTAAAATTATTCTACTATTGAAACAAAATGAAGATAGCACAGAAAAATAAAATATAGATGAACATCTCATAATTATACACAGTAAAAACCCTTAATGAAATGTTGGCAAAAGTGATCCAGATTTCCAGAAATGCATGATCATTTTAAAAATGTTTTTATTTATTATTTTATATGAATGTATTGCCTGCATGTGTGTAAGTGCACCCATGCTGTGCAATGCCTGTGGAGGTCAGAAGAGAGTGTCAGATTCCCCTGGACCTGGAGTTACAAATAGTTGTTAGCTGCCATGTGGGTGCTAGAAATTGAACCTGGGTCCTCTGCAAGAACAGTCAGTGCCCTTAACCAGTGATCCATCTCTCCAGGCCCAAGATCATTTTAGTATACACAAATAAACTACTGGCACACACCATATTAGTAAAAGAAAAATTAAAATCACATAACTCTCAATAGACCTAGAAAAAGCAGTTGACAAAACCTCATGTTTTCACAGAAAAAACTAAACAAGACAAAAAGTAAAACACTCAAGAAGTTAGGACTAGAAATGAAATTTCAGAATCTAATAAAGGAATCTGCCAAAAATAAAACAACAACAACAAAAAAAAAACAGAAACAGCAATTCAATGGAAAATGACTGGGTCATTTTCTCCTTGAGATTAAGGAATATATACTTTAATAGCTTCCTAGCAATAAAGATCATCACTAAAGTAAATGGAATGAAGTCATGTGAAGTATAAAAGAAGAAAGAAAAGTACTTTACTTGCAGAAGATGTGATATTAGACATAAAAATATTAAGGAATCCATTTAAAGGCTTTTAAAAAGTGTTCAATAAGATATGAGATCAATATAT
Organism: Nannospalax galili; assembly: GCF_000622305.1. Taxonomy (NCBI): domain Eukaryota; kingdom Metazoa; phylum Chordata; class Mammalia; order Rodentia; family Spalacidae; genus Nannospalax; species Nannospalax galili. The sequence continues at coordinate 784,816 of NW_008348999.1, read as the reverse complement.
AAGATTCTTTTTTATTTCTATAGTAGAAATGATCAATCAGAAAATAAAATTAAGATAGTAATCCTACTTAAAATAGCAACAAAGAAATAAGATGCTTAGAATTCAATTTTCTGAATTATGTGTACATGTGTGTATCTGTGTATGTGGAGTGTGGGGTGTGTATCTGTGTATGTGGAGTGTGGGGGGGTATTTGCGCATGAGTACAGTGCTTGTGGAGGCCAGAAAGTGATGTCACAATCCCTGGATCTAGAATTACAGGCAGTTGTGAGCTTCTTGGCTTGGGTGCTAGGAAGTGAACTCTAGTCCCCTGCGAGAGTAAAAGGTGCTCTTACCTGCTAAGCCAGCTCTCCAGCTTTTACAATTCTATGTAATAAAGGAACACTTGTACTTAGGAAATCGTAAAATACTACTGGATGGTATCAAATATGATAGAAGCAAAATTTTTCTGGGTTATATAATAATTGCCTTTTTAAAAGAAAATTGGGGGCTGGAGAGATGGTTCAGTGGTAAAGGCATGGGTTGTTCTGCAGGAGACCCAGGTTCAAATCCCAGCACCTACAGGTGCCTAACAACTGTCTGTAACTCCAGTTCCAGGGGATCTGATGCCCTCTTCTTGCCTCCATGGGCACTATATGGCGCGGGTGCAATTACATACAGGCATAACACCCATACACAAATAATAAAAATTAAAATTTTTTAAAAATCAACAGCAAAATTCCCAAAATTAATAATGAGTATAATGATACTATGCAATTTTTACAAATATAATGCATAATTTTAATGAGTTTTCTACATGTAGTAATTGACTACCAGAATTTAAAATTTTAAATTAGTCATTATAAAACTAAAATAATAGAAAACATATACATAACAATATAGAGAGAGGATCTACAAGTGGCAACTTACAAAGCTCTAATACAGAAATCAAAACGATTCGAAAAAATTGAAAACCCTCTATTTTGTGGTTATTGACAAGAATACTCAATATTATTATTAGGACTAATTCTTTTGTCAGGGTATTTTACCATAGTGAGAGGAAGAGAAGTTAAGACATTTTACTATTTGGGAAAGATAATAATGGAATTTTACTACTGAGTGGTTTGGGGGAAAAAAACCTTATTCCTCTTTTTAATTATTCATAATCTGCCCATTGTTTGTCTTTCAGATTCTCCTTTTCCTTATGTGAATGTGAGGATCAATAGCACTTAAGTGTCAGGCATTTTCTGGAGATGCTAGGGTGCAACTGAGATGGAACAGAAGGTTTGAATCTGTTTATACAGCATGGGTTTGCTGCTTCATTCTCAACACTGTTCATTCTACCTGTCACAATCCATGGCACATTCTTCTTGAAAGAGAAGATAGAACCAAACCAAGAGTGTAAAAGGTGCATTGCAAAATGATAATGCCTTTTTTAATGCTTTGTTAGTTTCCCTAATGAACTTAGAAGGTAGCTTGTCTACAGGCATATGCATGTATCTGTCGGTACACATGTGCAAATGTTTTGAACCATTAAATTATAATGGACACATGTAATTAGGCAGTTTTTAAATGTACATGACACCACTTGTGTTAAACACTGTACAACCAAGTGTTTAGGTGCAGCCTTCAAAGAATCAGTCTTAATGAGCCCCAACTGTGCCATCATCATCTTCATCATCTTTTTCATCATTATTTCTTACTAAGAGGTAAATTGTGTCATGTATTGCACGATGGTTAATATTGACTATCTACTTGACAGGATCTAAAATAACCTAAGAAACAAACCTTTGGGAATGATTCAGTGAGTTTCTACACTTAGTTAATTAAGTAAACAAAACCCACCCTAAATTTGGGTGGCATCATTCCATAAGAATCTGAAACATGAGAATTCATGTTTATAGTGTATATGTATTAAAATATATAAGTTATATTTTATTTATACAATAGATCTTCAGTTCTTTCCATCAATCATATATCATCTATCAATCATTTTCTATCATCTATCTACTTATCTATGTATCATCTCCTTGCTATACATATAGATATATATACATATATATATATAAACATCATCTATCTACATGCATATCATTTCTCTGTCATTTGATGGTCCATATATCTAACCAAACCAATTAACTGGCCATCTACATGCATATCATCTATCATCTATCTATCTATTTACCTATCTTACTATTTATTTAAATGTCATCCATTTATCATCTATCTACATATATACCATTTCTACCATCTAACTCTCTATGTGCATGTATGTCTATATTTCCAGCTATATAACTGTTTAAATACCATCTTCCTAGCTCTATTTAGTAATGAATGAACTGGAAAGAAGGCAGGGGAGCGAGGAAAAGAAAGCAAGGCCTGGACCAGAAAACAAAAGGTCCTTCAAAACAAGCTACTTTCGAAAGTAGAAAATTCTCTGAATCATCCACAGAGAAAAAATCTTTTTAAAGAATTTATCCTTTGTTCTATTTCCCCAGATCTGAATTTTCCATCACAGTCACACTGCCATTTTATTACAAAGTTCAGACACCAAGATATGGGATCATTTATGAGGCTGTAGGAATATAGTATAAAATGGCTAGAAAAAAATTAATTGCTCATTTTGATTTAGTCTTCTCTTCTACCCAGTAATGATTTTGGATCCCATCCTATTGACCTTCTCTGCTTTTGTTCCCATCAAAATCGATACAGTATTCGATGTCATAAATTTGTTTTGGCCGCCTTTCAGTTCACGGCTAGACCAACCATTCCCCTTGGGAAGTAGATGATAATGAACTTATGGGTGAGGCGGACTCCCATAATCAGCAATAATTACTGTGGGACCTGGTTTCAAAGTAAATAAAAATAGGCAGGCTCATAAGCAGTGGGGTTTGCAGAACTATTGATCAAGGAACAGCCTTAGAAATGTAAAAATGTACCCTATATGTAATGAGTATTATCAGAAAGTATCAAGATCAAACTATTTTCTTAATCAGGTATATTTCTGGTGTGACTAAGAAAATACTAATAATGTGTTACTTGAGCAGCATATTTTCTCACAGAAGAGATACCTATCTGGTTGTAAATTATGTTATGCACAGAAAGATATACAAATGTAATTCTTTGAGAAAAAGAAACATGAACATTTAGCTAGGCCCCACCAACTTAAGAAATAAAATATTTTAATATCTGAAATTATCCATACCTCAGATGCCAGCCTCCTCTGAGCCTCCTATCATTATTTGCAACTTCAAATCTGATTTTATGATAATTCCTATTTCTTCATTACATTTTGTCACATGTAGCTATATCCATAATTAACATATTGCTTGGTGATTTTCATTGTGATTTCTTAATGGTTTATAAGTGGGATCAATACTATTTGTCTTCTGAGACTTTCTACTTTCATTGAAAGTGCTGTTTTGTTTTACCAATGTATCTATAATTGCAGTCTCCTCACATTTACTGCTCTGCAGGAGTTTGTTATTGAATGAACTAAAATTCATATCATCTTTTCAATGTTAGTACATGTGATGGTTAATCTTGATTGGGATCCCAGCCTGATGGGATCTGGAATTACCCAGAAAACAATGACATGTGGGCATGTCCAGAAGGGAGTTTCTAGATTGAGTAAATGAGTTGTAAATAGTCAGTGTAGATGTGGGCAGTACTATTCCATGGATCCCAGACTGATTAAAAAGGAGAGAGCAAGCTTAGCAATAGTCTCTCTCTCTCTCTCTCTCTCTCTCTCTCTCTCTCTCTCTATCCCTCCCTCCATCCTTCCCCCCTCCTCCTCTTCCTTCTCCTCTTCCTCCACCTCCTTCTTCTTTTTCTTCTTCTTCTTCATTGATACAAAGTGAACAGCTATCTCACTCTCCTGCTGCCATGCCTTCCCCACGATGATGCACTGCACCTTAGAACTATGGGTCAAAATAAACACTTTCTCACTTCCGTTGGGTGTTTTGTCACAGCAACAAGAAAATTAACTAACACAATAGAAATTTTCATCTTTTATGTGTAATGTATTATTATTTAGAAGGTGCTAGAAACTTCTTCTTGGGCATGTCTTAGTTCACACATGAGAGAATATGACTGTGCCCACTTGAATGCAGTTTCTAAACCTCAGGACTTGTTGAGTGACATGGCCTATGCCAACACAGCTGACTCCCATGTGCGTCACTAAGCATCTACTGTCCTCTTATGTCAAAAACACTTTTTGTGATATTCATACTTTTTATTGGTCTTTTTGAGACAGGGTCTCCCTGTAGCTCCAGCTGCCTGGAACTCGCTCTGTAGACCAGGCTGGCCTTGAACTCACAGAGAATTCACCTGCCTCTGCCTCCCAAGTGCTGGGATTAAAGGCATGTGCCACCACGCCCAGCTATATTCATACATTTTTAGGTAAAAATTCTATCTCAGTCTGGGTTCAGTTGGAGTTAATGGGAATTTGATGAAACCTAGAGAGACTGAAAAATCTTTACATTTTTGAGAGTTTACATTCATTCTACATAGTATCTATTTTTGTACTGTTTTTTGCTATTGATTATTAGAAATTTTAATATATGTTGAATAACAATCATGTCTCAATTGTCTGCACTGACATCACTTTTCCTAATTAATGGCTAATGTATTAATTTATATGGTATCTATTTTTTGAATATTTTATGTGTATGAATGTGCTGCCTGCATGTATGTACACAAGTGCACCCATAGTGTGCAATGCCTGTGGAGGTCAGAAGAGGGTGTCAGATCCCCTGGAAATGTCGTTAGTTGCCATGTGGGTGTCGGGAATTAAACCCAGGTCCTCTGCAAGAGTAGCCAGTGCTCTTAACTGCTGAGATGTCTCCCCAGCCCCAGATATCTATTTTTATGGTATCTTTTAAAATCTTTTGTTTGTGTGTGCATGCGTGTGAATATGTGTGAGTGTGGGTATGCACATGCCATGGCACATGTGTGCAGGTCAGATGACAACCTCAAATATTGTCCATTACCTTCCACCTTGTTTGAGGCAGGGTCTCCTTGTCATTCATTGCTGTGTACAACCAGGATACCTTCCAGGAGTTTTTCTCCCTGTGTACCCCATTTCTCTGTAGGCACATTAGGATTATAGACATCTGGCGTTTTACATAGGTTCTGTGGATTCAAACTCAGGTCTTCATGCTTGTGTAGCAAATGCTTTTTCTACTGAGCCATCTCCCCAGCCCTAAAATGGGGCCTTCTGCTACATAACTGTGTCATTCCCTGGTCATCACCCTCTCTACACTCTACATCTCATAGTTTACACTTGAGTAGCCATGGAATATTTATCCTCACTGGATCTATCCCTAGACTTCACTGAACTTCATTACAAGTCCGCTAGATACACGTCCTCAGGTCCACCTTCATTGGAACACTGATTTACTACCCACTATGAAAAATAAACATTTATTCCCATGATGTTCTGGCCTCAGATTCTAGGACACTTAAGAGGCAAAAGGGCACACTATAGTTTAAGATGTGTGCACAGCTCATAAAAGGTTAACACCTAATGTATGATTTATAGAAAGCCATTTGTTTCCAGGGTTATTATGAAGAATGATACTTAAGAGAACAGTAACTTAAACCAAAATAACTCTCTCACTAGTGGAATTTCAACCCAATCAAGGGCTATTGAGACAGATGTTTTGGAATGGAGGGGTGTGACTTTGAAGATAGGTGATACGATGCAAAGCACATCAGAAAAGTGTCAGTCATAGACCACAGCTCCCCAAAGTGTGATTTCCCCCAGATGTAGTTGTATATAGAACTGCAGTACACACTAGTCCTGGGAGAACCTGGGTGTAGCTTTCTGGTGGTATTTCCTAACTCTAGCTGTGCTGGAAAGCTTTAGTGTCAACTTGACACACCTGGGTTGAGGGAGCCTCAATTGGGAAATTACCTCTACTGGAATGGCCTGTGGCCATGTCCGAAGGACATCTTCTTGATGAGTGATGTGGGAGGGCCCAGCTCACTGTGGGTGGTGCCACCCCTGGGCAGGTGGGCCTGTGTTGCATAAGAAAGCAGGCTGAGCAGGGGCCAAGGGAGCAAGCCTGTAAGCAGCGTTCCTCCATGGCCTGTGCTCCAGCTCCTGCCTCCAGGTTCCTGCCCTGAGTTCCTACCTTGGGCTCCCTGATGAATGCGTGCGACCTGGGAGATGTAAGACAAATAAACCCTTTCCTCCCTAAGTTGGTACTGGTCAGAGTGTTTTGTCACAGCAATGAAGAACAAACTAAGACAGTAATTGGTACCAGGAGTGGGGTATTGCTGTGACAGACCTGACCTTTGTGTTTTTGGGAGGACTGTGGGAGTGTTTGGAACTTGGGCTGGAAAAGCCATTGCGTGCTCAGAGTTTGTTGCAGTGGAGCTTGGAACAGTTATGCTGAAACAGTTGTAGACGATGGAGGCCTGGTTTGTGAAGCTTCAAAGGGAAGCGGAGACCATCAGGGCTGTTCACGTGAGATTTTAGATTGAGAATCCGTGGGTTCTGGTCAGCTGGGGCTGAAGAATCAGCTGTGATTAAGAAGAGACCAGAACCTGAAGCAAAACCTTTGCTTTACTGGGACAATTGATGCTGGTTAGCTGGGGCTGAAAAATCAGCTGTAAGTAACAAGAGACCAGCATCACTGTGGTGAAGTCTTCTGGGAGGTATTTCCTCAGGGTCAGCACACAGAGGGGACC
>NW_008348999.1:758133-777379 GCF_000622305.1 Nannospalax galili | reverse complement strand
TCTTGATGAGTGATGTGGGAGGGCCCAGCTCACTGTGGGTGGTGCCACCCCATGGCAGGTGGGCCTGTGTTGCATAAGAAAGCAGGCTGGGCAAGGGCCAAGGGAGCAAGCCTGTAAGCAGCGTTCCTCCATGGCCTGTGCTCCAGCTCCTGCCTCCAGGTTCCTGCCCTGAGTTCCTACCTTGGGCTCCCCAATGAATGCGTCCGACCTGGGAGATGTAGGACAAATAAACCCTTTCCTCCCTGAGTTGGTACTGGTCAGAGTGTTTTGTCACAGCAATGAAGAACAAACTAAGACACTAGCCATAAAGCCCTCATCTATTCATTGTTTAAAAGTCCATTATCACTCAAATATTTTTCCTAGTGCTTGGGATGTGATATGGCACTTTCGTGACTATAGCTATGCCATGTTGAAGTTCAGGCTGACTCTAGCCTCTGAAATTATCATGCAGCTGGCCCAGGATATGGGAATGCATGTCAGCAGGACCCCAGTTGTCTTGGGAATACATCAGTGTATTCTGGAGTGCACCTGCTAACTGCAGATTTAAGGTTTCTGTAGGTTATGCTTGGCTTGCTTCTGCAAAATAGTAATTGTTGCTTAATAGAATGGAAATTCTAAGGGGGCTTTGTACCTATAAGCTTGGGAACTTCAACTTTTCACCCCTGGTTATGTTTTCTTGTTACCCTAGAGATGGCTCAGGACTACACTTGGGTTCTGACACATTTGTGTAGTTGCTGGCCAGCTAGTAAAAGACTTTCATTTGGTAAAACTTTGAGTGGTCTTCTCTGGTGAAGCAGCTCACAACAGGGGGATAGTATAAAAGGTGGGGGAGGAATCACAATCTAAGCATCACATTGGAGCTAGAGTGTGACATGTTGGTTTGCTCTAGCTCTCTATTTTGTTGTTACTTTCCTCAGGCAGGAAAAAGAGATGCACCCTGATGCTCAGCCCACTTTCTCTTTTTTTCTCATCCCACTTTCTCTTTTTCACACAGCCCAGGACCCCAGCTTATTTAGGGTGGGTCTTTCCACCACAAGTAATCTAATTTAGATAATCCATCACACACATACCCACAGGTTTATCTCTTCAGTTATTCTAGACCCTGTGAGTTCAGTCAGTAATAACCATTTCTGTCAGGCACATGCCCTCACTTCCAGCACTTGACTTCATTATACACTTTTACTGATGTTATTGTCCAATTTAAAATTATCTCTTTTCTTTGTCTTTGGCTCTTAAAGAGTCCCACCTGTGGTGGATATTTAATCAAAGAAGTATAGATGACAGAAAAAGAGAAGTGGATCTGTTCATGAGTTCAGGAGTGCTGGGTCTACCAAAGCCCTGTGTGCGGGATAGCTTTAGTTGTCAATTTGACACACCAGGGTAGAGGGAGCCTCCCTTGGAGAATTTCCTCCACTGAAACTGACCTGTAACCATGTCTGTGGGGCAGCACAGGCAGAGGATGAAGGCAGTTCAGTAGGCTGTTGCTCTGCCTCAGTCTTGAATCCTGTGGGAAGATGGTGGGTGGTGAAGTGGCTCACCCTTCAACTCCTGGCATGCTTGTCACAGAGGCATCATTCCTAAGTTCAAGTGTCTTCAGAAAGTGAAGATGTAAACTACTCTTTGCAACATTAACTCATAACATGTTACAAAAAAAGGTGGGGGACCGCCCTCCCCCAGCTCCTCAGCTTGTGTTGAGAAGATATCTTTTCCTGCCCCAAAGGGGTTTCCTCCCAACCTCCTTCAGGGGTTGTCTGAGAGGGTCAGGGAGAGGACGACAGCCCTAGCCTGGATAGAGTCTAGACGGGAACCACCTTTCTCCTCCAGGACCTGAGGTTCTGTGGTGTTGAATACAGTATGAGGCTGAGTGAGCAAAGGAAAGGGAAGGAAGGGAAGGAGATCAGAGCCCACAAGTCGGTGCAACATGGGACAGCACCAGACTCGGGCAGGGGAAGGCCTCAGATCCTGTCAGCAGAGCCTGCTCCTGCATGGTTTGAGACGACTGGGTCAGGGGAACCAACACCGGCTTCCCATGTACTAAACACCAGGAAGGCAGAATGGGGCAGGGCAAGAGTTTAAAGCAACAAGGTACCCAAAGACAGAGGGCAAGCAAGCTCGTGCCAGCCTGCGACACTGCCTCCACGTCCCAGAGGAACCCAGTGACAAGGAGGGCCACAGAAGTTTCGGTAACTGAGTTAAGACCATACCCTTCATGCACTGCGTGTCCCACGGGCGATGAGTATGCAGTCTCTCAGCCGTGTGTGTGCTGGGTCCTTATCACCCTCCCTCGCTTCTGAGGACAGCAGCCTCCAGCCACTACTTTGGCAGCCAGGCTAGCTTGGCTGGAGAAGTGGGGTATATTCTATGTCCACATATACCTTCCTGACACAGGCTTCACCAATCTGCAGGATCCCCCAGGCCTCAGTTCCTCCTCACCCTGTTCCCAGGCAGGAAGGGTCAGTGAGAGGGTGGGTGGAGATGGCTTGCAGAGGGGGTGTAAGATGGGAAGACCCCACCAGACCCTCAGAGAACAGCACCTTTCTCCACCTTGTGAGAGATAAACCTCTTTGAAGTCAGACACAGATCCAAGCAGTGGCCAGTGGGTGTTCATTCCGGGTTGGGGAGATGCTCAGGCTGAGGAAAAGCGTGTTGCAGACCAAAGTCATCTCTATTTTCCAACAGTCTTGAAGCAAACTTGGCCTTGGGGTTCCAAGGGTAAGACTAGGACTAAGGGCGTCAGGGCAGGACAGACCTGAGTGAGGCGACAGCAAACTGAACTCAGAGGCAGTAGTGCAGACACAGGATGTCAGTGTCAAACAATGCATCAGCAGGGGTGTCCTGGGCAACTCTAGCCAGCAAGCCACTCCCAATGCTCCTGCCTCCAAGAGGAGGCCCTGTGCACAGCAGCTCAGTCCAGAGGAAGAGGTCTGGTCTGTCCAAACCCAAGCAGATGGGAGCTTCAGCAGCTCCACTAAGGGCTTCGGCATTATTTCAGGTTCCCACTCCATAATAAGGCAACTTTTTAAAAGAATATTATTTCCAAGAACAAAACAGGAAAAATTCCAAGGAAAGGGAAAGTTATTACTTTCTATGGATTGGCTGGAGGCTTCTTATTTGGGGGAGGGGGGTTGTTTGTTTGTTTAATGGTTGGTTTTATTTGGTTTTATCTTTTTTCCCAAGGATGGAAAGGTCAGAGAAAAAAAATAAAATAAATTTTCTTTCAATAGTCTCTTCTGTTTTGAGGAGCGTCTCTGGCCTGGGGCACGAGGGACAGGGAAGGGGAGGGCAGCTGAGGCTCCTTTGGTTGCCAGAGATGGCAGAAGGGCTTGGTGGGACACTAGGGGACATGGTATTGGAAGACCCCAGACCATCAGGGGCCCCCAGAGGTGCCCCCAGAACCTTCAGGTGGGGTGCATAGTTGGCTAGAGGGAAGCAGGAAGAGGCTGGGGAAACAGGGATATGGCCTACTGGCTGCAGGCAGGGCTGAAGAGTGATTTTGGTAATCCAGACAATAATTTAAAACTTATACAAGCATATGCACCCTCATAAACTTGTGCATAACACACACATATATGCACGTACCCACCCATACACACATACACACACACACACACACACACACACACAAAGAATCAGATAATAACTTAGGAATAAAAGCAACCTGTGTCTCAAGTCAGTTTTCAAGAACTAAGGAGAGTGTCAGTCTGTAAACCAGACACTAAAGAAGGTAATTATTTTCCTACTCAATATGTTCCATACTCTTCACAGCATCATGTTCATTTTCTAAAGACTGTGTGTGTATGATGTTCATGTGTGTGCATGTTTATGTGTGTGACTATAGGTGTTTGTATACCATGACCCAATGCCGAAGTCAGAGGCCAACCTCACATGATGGTCCCCACCTTTCACCTTGCAGGAAATAGGGTCTCTTCACCTCTTCATATGCCAAGCTGATTGGCCCGTGAGCTACTGGGGATTCTCCTGCTTCCACCTCCCTTCTGGGGCCCTTGTATCTGGCTTTACATGGGCTCTGCAGATCAAACTCAGAACCTTACACTTGTACAGCAAGTGCTTTATCCAGTAATCCATCCACTCAGCCTATCATGTTAATTTTAAAATTTCTCAGTTTAGTGGAATGGCATAAATTCAAAATTGTAGTGAGAAATGGAATCAACTTTAAAACTGTTCAAAAGCATCAATTTTTCTAAAATAATACCCTGCATTGTCTTTGTATAATGGGATGCGTGTGTGTGTGTGTGTGTATGTGTTCCTGTGTGTCTGCACGTATATGTTCAGGCATGTATATGTGAGTGTGAACAGACATGCTAACGCCAAAGATCAATGTCAAGTGTCTCCATTGATTTCCACCTTATTTTTTAAAACAGGGTGTTTGAATGAACGTGGAGCTTGATGATTCAGCTAGACTGGCTGGCCAACAAACTCCAGGTATCTGCCTGTCTCTACGGTTCCAAGGCTGGATTGACAAGTATAAGCCTCAATTTTTTTTATGTAGTTCTGGGAATTCAACTCAGGTCCTCGTGCTTGCATGGTAAGTATTTCGCAGATCAACCATCTCCCCAACAACTTTTAATGGAATATTTAGCTGGTCATGCTTCAAATTCTACCATCCAACAATCACAAAAGCAAGCTGGGCCTGATGGTGCACAGCTGTAATCCTAGCACTCAGGAGGCAAAGGCAAGAGGATTCAGGGCCATTCTCAGCTACATAGCAATTTGGTGGTCAAACTGGGCTACATGAGATCCTGTCTCAGCAAAACAATAAACAATCATTATCAAAAAGCACATCTCAGACTAGAAGCAATGGACAACAGCTGAGCATTTGTTAGATGTGCAAATTCTCTGACTTTATGCAGTCAGAGATGTGCATCAGAATGCATCAGAAATGTGAATAGTGGTCTAGCAATGGATATTTTCCTAAGATTTCTATGTTCAAGTTTGAGCACTAGTGATTTAACTCATTGCCCACCACTTTCTATATGTTTTGAAGGGTCCATTACCTAAATGTCAGACATAGCAAAAGAACTTAAAGAAACAGCCCTCTCCATTTTACTCAACTTGGATGGTTAGTCTTGTCAACTTGATTGGATTTGGAATCAACTAAGAGATGCATCTCTGAGAATGTGTGTAAAGTTATTTTGGAAGGATTAACTGAGGGGGAGGACCCACCTTGAATGTGGACATAATCTTCCTGTGGTGACCTAGATATAAAGAAGTCCAAAAGAAAAGCTGTGGCATTTTGCCAGCTTGCCGTTGCCTGTGCTGGTACATCTACTCTGTTGATGCTCCTGCTGCTGTTATCCTTTGATGACACCAGAGCCCAGCTTCTGGAGCCTCTTGGCACAGACTGAAGACAAGAGGCTTCCTAGGAATCCTTCAGGCCTTCAGCTCCCGATACAGATAGCTAAGGAATACAACCTTGTGGCCTGAGCAATTAGCAGGTTCTCAGTGTCTAGTGTAAAGACAACCATTGTTGGTCTACTCAGATCATGTGACGTAAGCCAATCTAATTAGATATACTTTTCTTTACCATCCTTCTGGAGGATGCTATTCAGCAAGGTTGCAACTTGATGTTCTTTTTCCTGTTACATTCCTAGCATGGAGGACGGGGCTGGAAACATGGCAACTACTCAGTACTCAATGGCTAGATGAAGATGTTGCATGACTTTTTCGATTTCTCTTCCACCTCTCATACTCAGTCTTCCCATTTACTTTCAGCCTAGTCTGTTTTCTTGCAGCTCTTCTGAGAGTACCAAATAAAGGGTAAGTATCCTAGCTTCATTGCTCATTCCCCATCCTTCTCCCCACTCCCTCTTAAGGGAGTCACTGCAATATAAAAGAGAGCTATTCCCAGTGCAATTTTTAAAACCTCGTCATTTCCCACAGCAAAATGTCAAGAATAATGTGGCTAGAAATTTGTAACTTGGAATGTAATAAAATGAGCATGGATTTGAAAATTGTGTCTGAGGACTGAAGGACTCAAAGGAATTTTAAAATAAATGATTTATCAAAATCGTATTAATACCTAGATGTAGAATTTAGCTTATCTGTTAATATATTGGTGAATTCAATCATACATTTTTTCCCCCAAGGTGTTTCTGGCCATTGGGATGCCTTTTGATAGGATGAAAAGCCCAGTTCCCCGAGGCTAAGTGAGGGGAATAACCTCAGTAAAGCTACGTTCTACTCTGTAAACATATGGCTCTGTAATCATAAGGGAAGATTAAAACTAACAATGGGAACTGAAGGAGCCATAAGCACATGATGTAATCATGAAGGAAAGCCACTGAAATGTTTAAGGTAAACACTCTAGTATCTAGCTGTTTCAATGGACCCATGATCTTTCCATTGAAATAAAATTGCCCTCATCTTGATGTCATACTTTACACGATTTTAAGAAACATCTATCTTCCAGAATTTTCTTACTTTCTCTCCACATATTTATTATATTTTAATCATGTCTCCCCTGCAGACCCTCTCCTTTCTCTTTACTGTTTTCTCTCCCACATCATCAGAGTTAGCAGTATTGTTTTAGCAGTATTGATCGTCTACTATAGTGTATCAATACAAAGAGGAAACAGCACAATATTCATTTCTCCAATAACTTACTCTCTTGTGTAAAAACATTAGACCATCTTCAAATGATTAATCTTGCTCCTAGTGGAAGAATGGCTAAGTGGATAAAGACACCAATACTTCAGTTACACTTCCTTGATTCAAATCATAATGTGTAATTATAGCCATTGTGTCAATGTTCTCATGTATAAAATGGAGATAATAATGATATTTTGTGTATATGTGATTTTTTGATATGGTTGTAATAAGAATCCATTTATATATCTGTTATATGAAGATCTGGGGCACATATTAAGTTCTATGTAATGGTGGTTCCTTAAGGCAACAAGGAAAATAAAGGCTACTAAGTAGCCACCCCTGGGGTGGAAAAGAAGCAATTAGAAATCCATTTCTAAGGCAACTGCATTTTAATATGGTAACTTATGGACTTAAGTACATGGACTCCTTTATTGTTACCTACTAAGTTCTTTTGACACATCCTATGCTAAGCAGATTGAGATAAAAAGATGGTGTTTATGTGTGTATGTTGTTGTCAGTGTATCTGAATGGGATCAGCTGTTGGACCTCACTTGGTGCTTTTCATATCTTTATAGACCTAGTTCTTGAATCTACAAGGCAACTGAAGTCCACTTCATGTACAAGTACAGTACCTGGTACCTAAAGGCCAGAATGCCTGAAATAGCAGAGGGCTAGGAATGATTCTCACTCCCTAGGAAACTTCAATGCACAGCTACCTTGAACTCAGTCCCAGCCTGGACTTCCCAGAGGATCTGCACTATTCATACAATCATTGACTTTCCCCCAAATGAGCATTTTAAGCAGGACAGACGTAAGCTGCCAAAAGGACAGGCTTTGAATTTATAAATCTCTCCTTGTATTTCTTTTCTTGTTACTGTGACAAACTACTTGGCAAAAGCAGCATCTGGAAGGAAGACTTTATTTGGGTTCACAGTTTGAGGGCATAGTCATGATGGGAAAAGCATGGTAGTAGGAATATGAGGCAGCTGTACATGCAGTCAGGAAGCAGAGAGAGATGAATCCTGATGCCCGGCTGACTTTCCCTTTTGTATGCAGTTCAGGCCCCAGCCCACAGAATGGTACAATCCACATTTAGGGTGGGTATTCCCATCACAACCTAATCTAGACTTATCTCCTAGGTGATTCTGCATTCTATCAAGTTGACAATCAATTTGGACCATCACTCTTCCACTGAAATTATTGTTTAGCAACAGTTAAAGCTATAGCAAGTCAAATCAGCTTTAAGAAACTGGAAGTACAAAGCCCACCTCTGCATTGGAAGGTGTGTTTTCCAGAAGATACAGAATTGATGGTGTTCATCTTGGAGACAGTTTGTCAAAATAATAATTTGCTAATCTTATTCTACATAGTATAAGATGGAGATTAAGAAGAAATTAGAAAAAATTCAACCAATCAAGTGGCAGTGGAGATACAAACCTAACTTTTTCTGGCCCCTAAACATCACATATAATGATTATGATGCTCCTTTTGAGGGCTAAGATAGAGCTATGGACAATGTCAATGGTAGAGATTTGATCCCATTACCACTTATAATTTCTTGTATGGTGATAGATGAGTCTTATTCTGCTTTGGGCTCCTCTTCTGATTGTGTGTGTGTGTGTGTGTGTGTGTGTGTGTGTGTGTATACATGTGTTTATGTGTACCTAACCACGCGTGCATATAGAGGCAAGAGGACGACCTTAGGTGTTGTTCCTCAGGCACTGTCCACAGTTTTTTTGAGACAGAGTATCTTACCTATCTGGAAATTGCCTAGTATACTAAGATGGCTGGCCAGGGAACCTCAGGGATCCACTTGTCTCTACCCTCCCCACAGTGCTAGGACTGGGATTACAGGCATGTACCATTGAGCCTAGCTTTTTAAAGTGGGCTCTGTGAACTGAGCTCAGGCCCTCCTGCTTATAAAACAAGCACTTGACCAATCGAGCTATGTCCCCAACTCCAGACTCAGTGATCTTGTAAAGGGTAGCTTTACCTCTGGAATTCAGGAAGTTAAATAGTCTGAGCTTTACCACCAGGACTTATTGGTTAACTGAACATTCCTTCATCAATAACATGCAGCAGCATGACCACTCCATGCCCAAGTCAGTTATAAGCTTCACAGAGTCCTCTTAAAGAAGACTTTCTATTCAGACAGCTAGGAGTGCTCCTGGCCACTTCAGGGTCTACATCAGGTGCAAGTTGCTGCTTAGACCCAGGGTTATGCACTTCTGAGGTGGCATACAGGATTGACCAATTATGGCAAACTTAGATCACAGAGACTGCCCCTGTAAAGGGGATTCACTATAATGATATCTAGTCTCTTCCCTAAGCTGATAAACTCCTAAACATGTAGCAGCCCCAAGAGAGGGTAGAATTAGTTTTCTAAGTCATGGCCTTACGTCCTTTCTAGTACCTTTGCTCATCTGCTAAATTCAGAGGTCCCTCCCCTCTAAGCTCATAGACTCCATCATCTCTAAACTCAGAGAACCCCCTCCCTTCTGAAGTATTTAAAAGTAGAACATGTCCCCTGGTATGTAGGCTGCTGTTGGAGCTCCTATCCCAGCTTCACCCACTTCCAGTGGCTGGTGTTGCTAAAGAATATTTCACCTGAAATCCATCTTAGCACATCCCTCCTTCAAACTTGGAAATAATCTTTATTATTTAAAACAAGCATGTCAAGCATGTGTGTGAAAACTTGGCCATGTATGCACAACATGGGAATAATGCTGACAAATACTACAAATTGAGATTGGCTGAGGTTGTCACCAGGTCTTGCATCTCAACCCCACCAAGGCCATCCCTGCTTACAAATCCTGCTACTCTATCTTAGACTGCTTCCCAGAAAGACAGACCCAGAGAAACTCCTATGTATGCCTGTATAGCTATCTTTCCAGGTTCACTGAGAAACAAAAAGCTTTATAGATGAAAGAAATGGAACTTAGATATGATGAAGGATTTTGTAATGAACCAAGAGGTGATGGAACCGGGGTTTAAACTGTCATCACTTAAAAGCTCCTGTACAGCAAAGAGCACTACCAATAGAGTGAAGCAACAACCTTCAAGATGGGAAAAAATCTTTATCAGCTATTCATCTGACAGAGGGTTAATACCTAGAATACACAAAGAACTAAAAAAAAAACACTAAAAATCAGGAAAACAAACAAGTTAATTGAAAAATAGGGCATGGAACCAAATAGAGTTCTCCAAAACATGAAATATATATATATAAATGGCTGAAAAACATTTTTTATGTTCAAAATTCTTAGCAAATTAAAACTGCTTTGAGATTTCATCTTACCTCAGTGAGGCAATGAGAACACTTATTCAGTCCTGGTGGGAGTGCAAACTGACGCAGTCACTATAGAAATCAGTATGAAGGCTCCTCAAAAAGCTATAAATATATCTACCACAGTGTTGCAGGTTCTCCTCAGGCCAGCTGTGAAGACCCTGACCTGGATCGGGTCACCTGCCGATTAGGGGGAGCAAGAGGTGTGGAGTCAATACACAGACACGAGGAGTCAGGTAGAAGCAAGCACTAGGCAAGGTGCTGCAGGCTTGTTTAATGCAGGAGGGGGCAGCCCTTTTATTTCCCTTTTCTCCACCCCCAAGTCCTTTAGTCAGCATATCGTTTTCTGATTGGTCCATGCCACACAGTCTGTCAGCAGTCACTGGGCTATTTGCGGACCAAGAAGTGAAGTGAATTCTTGCTGAATCCCAGGGCTCTGGGTCTGCACCATCTTTAGAGGCCTCCTGCTACACCACACAATCCAACTGATCCACTCTTGGGCATATACCCAAAGACTCTACTTCCTACTACAAAGATACCTGTTCATCCATGGTCATTACTGTTCTAGTCACAATAGCCAAGAAATTGAAATATCCAATAATAATGTTTATCAACTAATAAATTAATAATAAAAATGTGGTACATATATACAGTGGACTATTATTCAGCTGTCAAGAAAAGAAAAAATATTAAGTGTGCAGGTAAATAGGTAGAGCTGGAAACAGTCATTCTGAGTGAAATAATTGAGATCCAGAAAGACAAACATCTCATGTTTTCTCTCATTTGTGGATCATTAGCTTTGAAACTTTAGATTTACATGTGTGTTTCATTTGGAATACCTATAGAAGTCAAGAAATTAATAAGAGGCCATGGAATGTGGGTTGATGGGAGGGACAATAGATCTAAGTGGTATAAAGTGGTAGAGAGGAATAATGGAAGAGGAAGGGTTAAATGGAGTGAAATATGGGAAGGCAGGGTAGAAGAGAAAATATGGGGAGGGATAACTCACACTAAAGACCTTTTGAAACATCTTATGGAAACCCACTACTATAGGAACACTTCCTAAAATATATACATATGTAAAAAGAGTTTAAATGGAATTACCTACCCTACAGGAGGGGGACAATGCACCTACTAAATACTATAGGCTAATAAATAAACAGTCCACTATGAGGAATAGTTACCTCTTTTGGAGTTGTTGGCCAGCGAGGTCCCATAAACTCTGAACATTACAGGCTATTGTCAATGCTCTGAGGTATCCTTAAGAACTTGACAATAAGACCCTATTGCTAAAGATATCACATATTTAAGTCACAAGATGTGGAGAAATCAAGCTGGTACCAACTGGGTACCTACTTCATCCCTATCACTTAGCTTTCATAATGCTAGAAGGTGCTATACATGTGACTGGAGGAGAAAAGTCATCATCAGTCTTACCCAGATATGAACCCTGTGAGATACTGGCCTGGCAAGAAATGCTTACTGGTACAATAGTGGCATGAATGTTATGATAGTAACCAACCACCTTATGATTGGATTTAAGGCCTCTTCCACAAGGTGAACCAATACGTGGCACCATTATTGGGGTCAAGATCCTGTGACTAGACAGTCATAGGCCCCATATGCCTTATTGTTACACCCATAGATTAGTGTGTCTCTCAACTCTCACCATAGAAGTATCTTTAAAAGTTTTTATTTATCTATTTATTTTTATTTTACATGTGTGAGTGTTTTTCCTGCATGTATCAAGTGTACCACATGTGTGCAATGCCTGAGGAGTTCATAAGAGGACATCATATCTCCTGGAACTGGAGATGGTTGTTGACTACCATGTGAATGCTGGGAACCTGGGTCTTCTGCCTGACTGACCAGTGCTCTTAACCACTAAGCCATCTCTCCAGCCCTAGAAAAGCTTCTTTTCACAGTTCGTGGTGATTAATACAAAAATCTGTAACTGGTCAAGGTGAAGAGAATAAGAGACTGTGTATTGTTCAACACTAAATGGGACTCCTATATCACACCAACTCCTCTCAGGGAACAGAGATAATTGTGCAAGTGGGAGTAGAAATATTGTAATAGCCAGAAGCAGTAGATAACTACAAGTAACCAGCATTTTCCAGATACAACAAGGAAGTTGAATATATAAACTAACAGAGGTTGTGGCAGTTTGCACAGACCTATGCAAGCTCAAACCAGACAAAATCTCAGCATGGGGGTAGTTAACATGATGTCTACTCCTGTCTGGGAAGCTATGGAAAAATAATAGCACCCGGGAGATGGAGAGTAAGTTTTCTTTAAGGGTTTAACCCCTGGTAGGTCAACCACACTCCAGTGAATGACCACATATCCAAGAGTATATGGGCTGCACAAACTGTACTCTAGTAGTTAAAAGAAACGGGGGGGACACAAAGTTGTATGGGTAGAGAAGAAAAGGTGGGCCTGGGAGGAGATGTGGGAGAGGAAGTGAATATAATCATAATACAGCTCATAAAATTCTTAAAGAACTAATAAAACTGAGGAAAAACTAAGAAGGAAAAGAACCCCATTATAGCCTTTGAAAAAGAAAAGGAGGAAGAATAAAATTTCTGTTTGTATACCTCTAAGCAGTTATGCTTGAATGCATTTTCAAATCATAAAATGTTCTTTTATACGTCAGGTGTCTGCACGTTTCCCTCAGAAAAAATAATAATCATTATTCACACATAGAACCCACTATTGGTAGTGTTTTAACTAATTCCATATTCACATCTACTTTTTCTGTTTGTGATTTCCTGTAGAGATGGAGAACCAATACGCTTGTTAATTGGGCATTGCTGGTGGTATGCTGCTGGAGGAGGAGGTTAGATCAACACTTCTCAGATGTCACTATTCTTTTTAATTGGTTCAAAATATAGATTCCAGAACAGTATCCTCTGAAGCAAACTAAGACATGAAAGGCCCTCAAAAGACCCTGAAGTATACTTTGGACTAGAAATAGGTGTCTAGTGATAGCTGACTAGTATAGATTCAGTTGGCATTTCTGTAACTTATATTAAGACTATGAGATACATTCATTGACTCATTCATTCCTTCAAATATTTTTTGTCTGAAACAAACATTGTCTGAGTAACTATCATATACCAAGCACTTAATTAAACTTCAAGAATTATGCAATGAAAAATTACTATCTTTCATTTTGATATACTTGTAATCCCATAGCTAGAGAGGTGGAGACAGGTGGATTCCTAGGTCTCACTGGCTCCCCAGCCTAGTGTACTTGTCAAACTCCAGACAAGTGAAACACCCTGTCTCAGAAAAATATTTTTAAAAAGAAACAAGCAAGGTGGGTAGTGACCTGAGAAACACCAGAGGTTGGCATCTGGCCTCCACAAGCACACATATGCCCACCTACACAGGCACCGACACCTACACATACATACTCACGCAAAAGTATTAGTTAACATTCACTATAATTTTGATTCATAAGTGTAACAGAACTCTAAAATTATTGGCTGCTCTATGTAAACTCATGCTTTAAAAATATTTGTTTAAAATTGTATGTGGGAAACTGAACCAGTTTTGAACACTATGTCTCAAGCCTGATGTTAAGAACTTTGCCTATTCTATTTCTTGATAATCATGCCAGAAAAGTATTAATAAACCCTGTTTTTCCAGGTAAGATAAATGAGGTTTTGAGAGTGTAAAGCATTTAAACAAGGTCATACATCTTAGGGACATAAAACTGGATTCAAACTCATAATGAGATTTAAAAAAAAAAAAAACAGAAAGTGGAGCATCTGTATTCTCTGCCCTGTCTTATTTTCACAATGATAAGTATTCATAGTTTAATTTCTGCTGCTGTGATAAAATACCCCAACAAAAAGCAATTTAGGACATGAAGGGTTTATTTGGTTTATGATTTCAGATCCACTACTGAGAGGAAATCAAGACAGGAACACCACACAGCTAGCCACATCATACCCACAGAAAAGAGCAGAGAGAAATAAATGTGTACGTGCTCACTTGCTTGCTTGAGCTCAGCTCCATTTCTTCACTCTTACACAATTGAGGACTCCCTGCTTAGGAAATGGTGGTATCCACAGTGGGCTGGGTCTCCCCGAATCAATTAAGACAATACCCCATAGACATGGCCCCAGACAAACCCAATTTAGATAATCCCTGTTGAGGCTCTATTCCAAGATGATTCTAGGTTCTGTCAAGTTGACAATTAAAACTAACCAGCACAATGAAATTAGACCTCTGACATGTGTGACCAAAACATGTATCCCAAGTGCTGGGATTAAAGGTGTGCACCACCCTACCCTGCTACATATAAAGTAAAAAGATTACAGTCAAGGATGTCTTTCATTAAAGATATAAATTTAATGAAAAGAATTTATTTAGGATTGTCATAAGTAATACAAATCAAATTCATCAGATTATGTGAAATAGAGTTTAGTTTTTGTACAATTAGATGGCTGCAATTATTGTTGCTTTAAATATTATTTTACTGTTTTTAGTACTACAATTAACATATAATTATAGATTTTTAGATTACATATATTTTCATATGCTGTCTTGCATTATATATACAGGCTCTATAAAATTAACTCTCTCTCTTTTAAAGGCAAGGAAACAAAAAGTATTTCCTATCATTGAATTAGTGGACAAAAATGAAAAGTGGGGCTGGAGAGATGAGTCAGTGGTTAAGAGCAATGACTGCTCCTGCAGAGGACTTGGGTTCAAATCCCAGAACCCATATGGTGCCTGACAACTGTCTGTAACTCCAATCCCAGGGAAATCCAGCATCCTCTTCTGACCTCCACAGGCATCGCATGACACAGTTGCACATACACACATGCAGAATATACACTCATACACATAAAATTAGAACTAATAAAATATTTTACAAATGAAATGCAAGACATGATCATGCCTCTTAAGTTCTGTATGTGTATTTGTATGTATACAGATGTATAATCAGGTACATGTGCACATGTGTATACATGCATATGGAAGTCAGAATTTGACACCGAATGTCTTTCCCAATTGCCCTCAACCTTATTTTGTGGGACAGGGCTGTCACTGAACCTGGAGCTCACTGACTTGGCTAGGCTGACATATGCCATTGTTACCATCTAGGAGTCAATTAAATAAATAGAAGGTAGGAAAATATCTCATACATAACAGGTAACAAACTTTACACACATACACACACACACACACACACACACACATACACACACACTCACTCACTCACTCACACAGAGAGAAAAACTTTCTGAGAAGATTCAGAAACTGAAAACTGCAAAGCCCCTAGGAGAGCTTGGGCCTTTTAAGTGTCTTTGCTGGTTTGGGTCAGGCCCACTTTGCCTAATTTTGAATTTGTCAACTTAAATAAAGAGAGGGGGTGATAGGCTACTGCTTCAAGCTGAGTGAAATATGTCCAGGTCCAGTTTTGGTCTTCTCTAAACTAGTCTGGACTGGTCAGCGAGAAAAGGGGCCCTGCTGGCTGCAGGGAGTAGCCCTCATGCCTCTGTCTCAGACCAAGAAGCTGGAAGTGTGCCATTTGTATTTCATATCAGTGGTCCTTTCTTCTTGTCAGGGATTTAGTCCCTCACCACCACACCTGGCTTTTATGTGGATGCTGGGGATCAAACTCAGGTTGTCACAATTGCATGGCAAACACTTGAAAACTGAGCCATCTTCCCAGCCAGATTCAATAGTTCTTATCCAGCAGATCCTACTACACAAGAACAGCTTCAAGGTTTTAAAGGATTACCAAAAAATACCAAGATTTAAGAAGTAAACTATCAGGAAGAGCAACATACTAGGGGAAGCCCCCATGTGCTATGTGCCCTCTCTCCTTGAAGGCCTGAACCCCCTGCTTCCAACTCCCTGAGCACCAGGATTCAGCCTAGGCCTTTGTGCATGTTAGGCAAGCACTGTTCCAACTGAGTCATATCCCAGTATGTGACCAGTACTACAGGTGCTTTTACAAAGTGACATTCCCTAATAAGTTTGAAAATACAACAAACTTATGGTCCTGAAAATGTTCTCTAGGTATATTTAACATAAATATGGTCAACAATATGGTCAACAATTGACATGTACCCAAATGTATTTTAATTTGTATTTTATTATATTTTTAATTTTTATTTTTATTGATGTATGTATATGTGTCTGTATAGGGTACGCCGCATGTGTGCATGCCTGCAGAGACCAGAAGAGGGCATCAGGTCCCCTGGAACTGGAGCTGTAGGCAGTTGTGAGGCATCTGATGGGGATGCTTGGAACTAAACTCATCCTTTGGAAAAGGAGCAAGCACTCTTAACCATTGAGTCATTTCTCCAGCCCCTAAAATGTTTATTCATAGCACTAATAGTAAATGTCCAAAACATGAGAAAATTCTGCTTCCATCAACTGTGAATTTAAGAAATCATAGTAAACTCAAGAGAAATAATACACATTTGTTAAATGAAAAAAATCATAAATATATCTTCAAAACATAGCATTCATACTAATCTACACTACATGATCCAGTTCATAAAGTTTCTCCATACTTATAGAAAGTCACATTGCAATGGTTCTCTTTGGGGCATAAGGCAGGGTTGGAGGGACTGTTCTGGTCCTAGTTTTGACTCACAGCATGGGAGCATGGCTTCTTCACTTCATGAGAGCGCATTGAACTGGACTCTGATGATGGTGGTCTTTACCATACATACATATCACTAAAATATTATATTTCGGTGTGTGTGTTCATGTGTGCATGTGGGGTCCAGAGATCAACCTCAGATACACTTGCTTTTTTGAGATAGTGTCTCTTCATTGGTCTGGCATGGAGGTTTAATTCAGAGACAGAGATAGTGGGTTGAGAGGAGCTGGGAGATTAAAGAGGATTCAAGAGCTGCTGGCAAATGAGACATGCTTTACACTCTTCAGTCAAGGACACACAGGCAGCTGGCCAGGCATTGGCTTCTTTCCAAAACTGTTTATATATCAGATTACATCACTGGTTATTGTTGGGGTCCCCAGACACATGGTGTTAGCCATTTTGTTCTGACTCAGAACTTTCCAGATGTCTAGTGTTAACCATCTTGTCTCACACTGGAAATCCATGTGAGTGGCATGTCAATTAAACATGAACAGGCCTCCAAGGTCTTGATTCCCTCACCTGGAATTTGCCACTTTGGCTAGGTTAGCTGTCTAGTGAAGCAAGGGATCCTCTCATCTCCATCTGCCCAAAGCTAAGGTTATAGGAGCATGCCAACATGTCTGGCTTTTTACATGGGGGATCAAACTTTAAGTCCTCATACTGGCACAGGAAGTACTTCACTGCCTGAGACGTCTCCTTTGGTTCTCTACCCTGTGTTGTCTAGGGGCTCATAGGTAGATGTGACCTTAATGATGGAACTATGGCCATCATCGGCAAATGTTAGTGAATGGCCCACTCTCTGCATTATGCCTTATTTGGAGTCAGAAATGATTCAAGTACAGTCCTTTCCTCACAAGGTTTATAATCTAATCAGGAGAATTTTGTCAAATAATGACAAGCTTGAGACTGGAAAGATGGTTCATCAGTTAAGAGCACTGGCTCCTGTTGCAGAGGACCAAAGTTCATTTCCCAGCCTCCTGGAACTCCAGCTCCAGTGGATCTGGCACCCTCATCTGGCCTCCATGGATACTAAACTCAGATACACAAACCTACACACAACATACAATTGCAAATTAAATCTTAAAAATATGACAAACTTTTATAACAAACTGAAAATAATCACAGTATGGAGTGCAATAAAGAACTCTTTAAAGAGGTTAATAAGTTTTAAGAATCTAAATTTATAACCTAAAACACTTTCTTAAACCAAGTACCATCACCATATGCAAATACAATTGTAACCCTGTTGCAAGACTTTTGTAAACACCAGAAAATAATTTGCTATCTAATTGCCAGATTATTTCATAAAGCTGTTTTCTGGAGCCTTTTGAAAATCAGTTGCTCCTGGAAAAAAAAAAAAAAAACATGATTACCAGAACTCTGGTCATTGCAGTTGAAATTGCATTAATGGAACTAGAGTTCACAGCTATATTTTTTTCTTTGTGACTTTTCTCTGCAATCTGTTCTAGATAGCCATAGGCATTCTGAATTGTGTATCTTTATTTTTTATTTTTTTGACACAGGGTCTCCCTGTACCCCCAGTTGGCCTGGAACTCACCACTATGTAGACCAGGCTGACCTTGTACTCACAGAGATCTGTCTGCCTCTGTCTCCTGAGCACTGGGATTAAAGGTATGCACCACCATGTCCAGCCGAATCATGCACTTTTAACAATCCATATTCATGTCAATAAAGTTATTACTTCTTGTTGTAATTAGAAATAATGATAATTCAATGTGCTCTGGCTCTTGAGAAATTTGTAATCCTGCATGAATTTGTATGTGTCCTTTCTCGAAAAACAGAATTTAAGGAGGGAGAAAAGTTGTCTCACATATCACCCTGAACAAAAATGTTGACATAAAAATTAGATGAGACACTCTTGTGAACTGTATTCATCCTTCACGATGTATACATGAAATAAAACATCACATTTTGGACATTTGGGTTGTCTCAACAGGTAGTGGCACTTGCCACTAAGCCTGACAACGTGAGTTCCATCCCTAGAATCCACATGGTGGAAGGAAAGAACTGACTTCCACAAGTTAACCTCTGATGTCCACATGTATGCATGCATGAACACACACACATACTCACACACACACAAAATAAAACATAAAAATTTTAAAAACACATTTGCTCCATTAATACATACAATTATGTGTCAATAAAAAAAATAAGTAAAGGGGCTGAGGAGCTGACTTGGTCAGTAAAGTGCTGGCTTTGGAAGCATGAAGACTTTAGTTTACTCCCTAGAGCTCATATTGAAAAGCTGGGTGTGGTGACAGCACTTGTAATCTCAGCACTAAGGATGCAGAGACAGACAGATCCCTGGGGCTTACTAGTCGGTCAGTTTAGCCTAATCATTGAGACCCACGCCAATGAGAGATCCTATCTCAAAGGAAGTAAATGACATTCCCACAGATCAGCGCTTGAGATTGTCCCCTGACCACCACATGCATATGCACATGTACTCACAGACACCCATGTTGGAACACACAAATGTGCTCACACACACCACATACATACACACACACACACACACATGTAAAAAGTAAACACACATACACACACCACACACACAGAACACACACCATACACATACATACAACACACACACCACACACACCATACACATACACACACCACACACACACCACATACACCACACACATACACACACACCACACACACACCACACACACCACACACATACACAG
>NW_008348999.1:751336-757512 GCF_000622305.1 Nannospalax galili | reverse complement strand
ACTTTTAACAATCCATATTCATGTCAATAAAGTTATTACTTCTTGTTGTAATTAGAAATAATGATAATTCAATGTGCTCTGGCTCTTGAGAAATTTGTAATCCTGCATGAATTTGTATGTGTCCTTTCTCGAAAAACAGAATTTAAGGAGGGAGAAAAGTTGTCTCACATATCACCCTGAACAAAAATGTTGACATAAAAATTAGATGAGACACTCTTGTGAACTGTATTCATCCTTCACGATGTATACATGAAATAAAACATCACATTTTGGACATTTGGGTTGTCTCAACAGGTAGTGGCACTTGCCACTAAGCCTGACAACGTGAGTTCCATCCCTAGAATCCACATGGTGGAAGGAAAGAACTGACTTCCACAAGTTAACCTCTGATGTCCACATGTATGCATGCATGAACACACACACATACTCACACACACACAAAATAAAACATAAAAATTTTAAAAACACATTTGCTCCATTAATACATACAATTATGTGTCAATAAAAAAAATAAGTAAAGGGGCTGAGGAGCTGACTTGGTCAGTAAAGTGCTGGCTTTGGAAGCATGAAGACTTTAGTTTACTCCCTAGAGCTCATATTGAAAAGCTGGGTGTGGTGACAGCACTTGTAATCTCAGCACTAAGGATGCAGAGACAGACAGATCCCTGGGGCTTACTAGTCGGTCAGTTTAGCCTAATCATTGAGCCCCACGCCAATGAGAGATCCTATCTCAAAGGAAGTAAATGACATTCCCACAGATCAGCGCTTGAGATTGTCCCCTGACCACCACATGCATATGCACATGTACTCACAGACACCCATGTTGGAACACACAAATGTGCTCACACACACCACATACATACATACACACACACACACACACACACATGTAAAAAGTAAATAAAATAAAAAGAAAGCTCTCAAAAAGAAGGCAATATAATTCAAAGATATTTATTAACTTAAAGTGCCATATTATTATGGAACAAATTTGAAAGATTCCCTTATCCAATATCCCAACTTTACAAGTTAAGGACTAATGACTTCTTGGACATTTACCTACCCAGCAGTGACATAGACAAGTCCAAAATCTCCACTCCTAATGCCAGCTCATGTACTTTCCCCCAAGAATCTGGCTTCTGATGTTATAGTATGGAGTTCACGGTGAATTCTTTACAAACACATGTGATCAAATGGTGCTCAGATCTTTGCCCTTAGAAGGTGTCTCTGGGTTTCTCCTGGTTTCATGCTTTCTCTTCTGAACTTGTAAATAAGATCATCTTGCTCACAGACAACACAGACTACTTTGTTCAGATCAAACATTTCAAACATGAAAAACAGGAGTTTCTAAATACTGAACATTTCAGAATTCATTAAATGGTGCTGTTCCAGTAATTAAAACACTTAGTAGTCATAAAAAATTTACCTGTTCCCCTATGTAATCCATGGCTATAGGAGCAATTAATATTTTACTTCATTGCCTAGAATTGTTTTTTTCAATTAATTCACTTGCCAGGAAATTTGTTTGGCCCGTTTAAGGATTTTTGTGCCATTTATACTTGTTACTACCTTAGTCCAATAATTTTCAGAGTAACAATGTAGTTAAATGATAACCCAAACTCTTACAAATCATATTTAGTTATGTACAGTGACTGCTATCATTTTGGGAGAAGTTGGTGTAATAATTAAGAACAGAACATACATCTGGCACTCTAGGACATACATGCCTCTGTTCTTCTTTAGAATCTAATTTTGGTCTCTAAATTGTTTTCTCCTCAGTGACAGAAAGAGTTATACACCTCCTCTATTTGGGAGGATGGAGCCCATGCAGTGCTGACAGTGTTCTTTGCTTCATCTCTGCTTCACACCCTTCTTCCTAGTTACAGGTTGTCCCCTGTAGGACGCACTCCCCACTTATCTTTCTCATCCCCAGAAAGCCATGTTCTTGTAATAGTGAATATTTATTGGCAATTCACAGTATCTAAAATCACCCAAGAGACAAATCTCTAGGCATGTCGTTGAGGGAGTTTCTAGATTGGGTTAGTTGAAGTGGGAAGACCCACCCTGAATGAGAGTGGCACAGCTCTCTGGGCTGGGTTCTCAAGACTGAACAAAAAGGAGAAAAAGCCAGCAGAACACCAGTGTTCATCTCTCCCTGCTTCCTGACTGGACACAATGTGGCCAGGTGCTTCCTGATCCTGTCATCATGCCTTCCCCTTCATGATGGATTATATCCTCAAACTCTGAGCCAGTATAAACTCTTCCTCCCTTCTTTAAGTTGCTTTTGTCAGGCATTTTGTCACAGTAACAAGGGAAGTAACTAGTAAAGTTCCCCTCTCTAGTTTCTCAGCTCTGCTCTCCTTTTATCATGATATTCTTCATTCTATGTGAAAGTTAGTTTTAATTTTCTCATCAACAAGTACTAACTGTATTCAGGATATTCAATGGGAAGTGTAGCAGTTAATGCTATCTTGTCTAACACTCACTGTCCAAAGCAGACTTAGAATTTGCTGAAACAAAGAGAGGAATTTTAAGGAATCAAATAATCAACATCAAGATATAAGAAACACTGCAACTGAAATAATATCAACACCAAAATAAATGGTGCTGTATTTTTTCAATATCCTGATTAGATCTGAAATAGAAGCAATATACAAATTAGAAAACGGTTTATTTTCTTCAAACATTATACATTTACAGATATTTTAAAAATTCAAACTCTAGGTCACGATCTGGGTTTTGAGAGTATGGCCATATATCTGTCCCAACTCCTGGTCACTATTTGAGATTAGAGCTGTAGTCAGCCTTCATCAGAGATGTGGCTTTCTTCAGTACACAGTAGTTAATGCAGAAATCTATAAGTGGCCAAAGTGATGGTATTAAGTGATGGCAGAGTGGTCAGCCCTACATGGCACAGCTTTATCACTGCCTCCAAGTCTTAGGGAGCATCACAGAAGAGGGAGTGGAAGGAACTTTAAGCACTGAGAACAGGGTGATGTGCAGCAAAAGATGTCATCTGGATATGGCATAGCCATTGCACTTCTGAACTCATCACAACTGTGGCTATCAGCACAAGATTGGGCCCCTGGACATTTCAGTGTGGGTAAAGAAGGACCATGAGGTCCCACCCCTCCCTGAGGGACAGTTGCCAGTTAACAGTGGCTAGGGGAAGGATGCCACTTTCTTCAGTGGTGCAGCCACTGATATTTCCTTTGCACTCATGCTCAGCAGGCAACTCTAGTTAAACTCAGTGAGTCACACACAGCAAAAAGACATGAAAGTGGGAAAAGGGCTTGTAATGAAGGAGAAGGGTTTGAAAAGAGGGGGGTGAGTGTGGATAATGGACGGTGAAAATGACTAAAATTTATTTTAAATATGTATGAAATTGCCAAAAAAATTTTTAAATGGAAAAAGGTTCTTGGTTTGACTCTAAGCATATGAATGTCTATGAGGGTCCCTTTCCCAGATGAATGGGAAAAGTTGAAATGGTATTTTAAAAAATATTTTACTTTGCTTACTTCCCTCTGCTTCCCTGGGCCTGCACGACCCAGAGGCCTCTCTCTGGGGTAAGTCCATTGCTTCCTCCATGCCTTGACTCCCCCAGCCTCATTCACCCTCCCATCTCCCCTGCCTGTCTCTCCTCCGAGCCTGTGTCCTGTCCCATTCCTTGTCTTGGCGCCCCAGAAACCAGGGGAACCACCACTGCTTCCTGATCCTTTGAATCTAGACCAACCCAGCTCCTTCTAGGGTCCCCAGGAGCCCTCTGGGCCTGGCCCTGCCCTCACCTCCCTCTTCTTCCCTGGTCTGCACAACCCGCCAGCCTCTCTCCTGGGAGCCCTGAAGCCTGGTCTCCTCCTCACTTCCCTCTGCTTCCCTGGGCTACACAACCCTCCAGCCTCTTTCCTATACCCCAGGGCTGACCTTTCCACGTCCTGATTCCTTGCATCCAGACCAACCCAGCTCCTCAGTGCAGTCCCCAGGGGCCCTTGGGACCACCTCCCACCATCATCTTCCTTTGCATCTCTGGGTGGCATGGCCACCATCTGCCCTAGACCACCATCTTTCCTGGGGCCAGCTCCTAGGCCAGTCCAATCCCCAAATTCCTGAGGCCAAAATCTATCCTGGAGGGATCGAGACCTTAAAAGAAAGCCTGAGAGCATCTGATCCTCACCTGACTTGGGCCTGTGTGGGAACTCCTGAAGATAAAAGCAATCTGGCCACTCCAATATAAAAATCAAAAGAGAGAACCCGAAGCTTAGAGGAACTAGGCTTTCATACCCCAAAAGTAAATCACAAAGACACATAAAGTTCACAAAAAGAAGCAGACCTAATCTTGAAGGCTTGAGTCTCACACAAGAATCAGAAACTATAAAAGAAATTCACATTTCAAAATCACAGAGAAAAAATAATACCATGAAAATCAAAAATAACATATCTCCACCAAACACCAAAAGGCCTCTAGAGGAGTACAGTGAGAACTCCCTAGAGATTATGCAGGACCTGGAACTCAAAAGAACAATTATAAACATATAAAAGAATTCAGTGAATTTAAAGAATACACAAACAAAGAAATCAAAGAACTGAAGGAAGATAGGGATAACTTCTGAATGAATTCAGAAAAGAGTTAGAAATATTGAAGCCTACTTAGGCTGAAATTAATAAGGAAGTGAAACATTCAGTAAGCCAATTAGAAATGACAGGAGAAAGCCTCACCAATAGGATGAATGAAATGGAAAACAGAGTATCAAGACTGGAAGATAAAGTGGATGAACTAGACCACTAAAGCAAAGATTATGAAAAATTTAAGAAATCTCAAGAA
The DNA here is from genome assembly GCF_000622305.1 of Nannospalax galili. Lineage (NCBI taxonomy): Eukaryota > Metazoa > Chordata > Mammalia > Rodentia > Spalacidae > Nannospalax > Nannospalax galili. The sequence continues at coordinate 752,696 of NW_008348999.1, read as the reverse complement.
TGGAATATGCAGGAATTGTGTGAGACCATAAAAAGACCAAACTTGCGAATCATAGGCATACAGAAAGAAGAATTCCAAGATAATGGCATGGACCAGATCTTCAACAGAATCGTGGAAGAAAATTTCCCAAAATTAAAGAAAGACATGTCCATACAAATACAAGACTCATATAGAACACCAAAAAGACAGGACCAGAAAAGAAACTCTCCACAGCACATCATATTAAAACACTAAACGTAGAAAACAAAGAGACAATACTGAAAGCTGAAAAAGAGAATCAACAATATATAAAGGAAACACATTAGGATTACAGCACACTTTTCAGTGCAAACTATGAAAGCCAGAAAAGCCTGGACCAAAGTATTCCCAGTTTTAATGGATGATGACACGGAAGTAAAAGGGGCAATAAACTCTGTCCTTCCCAAGTTTGTTTTTGTCAGTGTTTTATCACAACTGGAACTAAACTGGAACTACCAGGTAGTGGGACCGATCTGAGCTGAAGAAAGAAATGACCATACCCAAGGGATTGAGGAAAGAAATCCAATGAAGGTGTAACTGTGGAAAGGTACAGCTATATCAAGAATGTAAACAGAAATGAAAATGACAGGATTCAATACCCATCTTTCATTAATAACTTTAAATATTAACGTACTGAACTCCCCAGTCAAAAGACACAGACCAGGTGAATGGATTAAGAAAAAAAAACCATCTTTTTGTTGTCTGCAAGAAACATATCTCACTTTCAAGGACAGACACTATCTTAAAGTGAAAGAATGGAAAAAAAATATACCAAGCAAATGGTATTAAGAAAAAAGCAGGCATTGCAATTCTAATATCTGATAAAATAGACTTTAAACTAAAACTAATCAGAAGAGATAAAGAGGGCTACTTCATTCTGATCAAAGGAACAAGCTATTAAAATCACGAACATATATTCACCAAACTCTGATGCACCCAACTGGATAAAAACAACACTACAGGACTTTAAGACCTATATTAATCCCAACTCATTAATACTAGGGGACTTCAATATGCCCCTGTCTCCATTAGATAGATCAACAGAGCAGAGAGTTAACAGAGAAATGTCACAATTAAATAATACCACATATCAAATGGACTTAACAGACATCTAGTGAGTATTCCACCCATACTTTCTACTCAGCACCCCATGGAACCTTCTCCAAATCTGACAATATACTGGGGCACAAAACAAACATCAACAAATACAAAAAGATTGAAATAATTCCATGCATTCTATCAGAACACAATGCAATGAAGCTTACAGTCAACACCGGAAGAAGCCCTAATCACCACATGAACACATGAAGATTAAACAACACACTCCTGAATGATGAATGGG
>NW_008348999.1:726671-751156 GCF_000622305.1 Nannospalax galili | reverse complement strand
ATAAATCTACCATGACTGACTTTAAAGGCATGAAGAGGAATACTTCTAACTAACACATAGTATGATTTTTTTTACTTACTCCAAAACTTAACTCACTGGAAAATAAATACACAATTCCATTAGACTTCCTTCTATTCTTGGAGAAGAAATGGCTTTTCAAAGTACAGCATTCTGTTTTTATTAGTATGGTATGCAGCTGTATTATTTTTACTGCTGCCCAACATTCAGTAAGTGTTCAAGCATGGGAACCACCAAAACTAAACCAAGAAGTGATTAACAGCTTAAACAGATCCATAAAACAAAAAGAAGTTGAAACAGTAATACAAAACTTCCTGACCCAAAAACCCCATGACCAGATGGATTTACATCAGAATTCTTAAGTAGTATCAGATATTTAAAGAAGATCTACATCCAGCACTACTTTATTTATTCAAAAAGATAGAAATGGAGGGAGAACTTCCAAATTCCCTCTATGAAGACAGCAACACTCTAATACTAAAGCCATGTAAAGATACAACCAAAAAAGAAAACTATAGAGACCCATATCCTTAATGAACATAGATGCAAAAATTCTCAACAAGACACTTCCACCCACATACAGACACACATCAAAAAGATCATCCACCATGATCAATTCGGCTTTATCGCAGAGATGCAGGGATGGTTCAATATACGTAAGGCAATAAACGTCATAAATCATATAAATGGGCTCAAAGACAAGAACCACATGGTCATCTCGATAGATGCAGAGAAGGCCTTTGACAACATTCAATATGCATTTATGTTCAAAGTGCTAGAGGGAATTGGACTGGAGGGAGCATACCTCAACATAATTAAAGCCATATATAACAAACCCACAGCCATCATCATTCTAAATGGAGAAAAACTGGAAGCATTTCCATTGAAATCAGGAACCAGACAAGGCTGTACACTATCTCCACTTCTCTATAACATGGTACTTGAAACTCTTGCAGGAGCAATAAGACAAGAGTAGGAAAGTAAAGGAGTAATAATTGGAAAAGAAGAGATCAAAATATCCCTTTCTGCAGATGATATGATATTATATCTAAGAGATGCCAAAAATTCCACCAGAAAACTCCTAGATATTATTAACACATTCAGTAAGGTGGCAGGTTACAAAATCAACCTACAAAACTGTAGCCTTTCTGTATACCAAAAACAAGCAATCAGAGAAAGAGCATATGGAAACACTCCCCTTCAAAATAGTAGCAAAAAAAAATAAAATACCTCGGAATAAACCTGACCAAAGACATTAAAGATCTCTACAATGAAAATTTGAAATCTTTAAAGAAAGAGACTGAGGAAGACATCAGAAGATGGAAAGACCTCCCATGCTCATGCTCAAGAATTAATATTGTGAAAATGACAATCTTAGCAAAATACATTTATAGATTCAATGCAATGCCAATCAAAATCCCCGTGACATTTTCCCAGAATTGGAAAAAAAAATCATCCAAATACTCATATGGAAGCAAAAAAGACCTCGGATAGCCAAAGCAACCCTGAGCACTAAGAGCAATTCCAGGGGGATTACTATACCATATTTTAAGCTGTATTACAGAGCTATAGTCATAAAACAACATAGTACTGTCACAAAAATAGACCCATAGATCAATACAACAAAATTGAAGACCCAAATATGAGCAAATGCAATTTCAGCAGCTTCATATTTGACGAAGGGGCCAAGAATATTCACTGGAGGAAAGACAGCATGTTCAGCAAATGGGGCTGGCAAAACTGGATCTCCACCTGTAGAAGAATGAAACTAAATCCCTATCTTTCACCTTGCACAAAAGTCAATTCCAAATGGATCAAAGCCCTCAATGTAAAACCTGAAACTCTGAAACCTTTAGAAAAAAACATTGGGAAAAACCTACAAGATGCTGGTATAGGAAAGGAGTTTCTAAACTGGACATCAATTGCTCAGGAAACAAGGACAAGAATCAACAAATGGGCCCTCATTAAACTAAAAAGCTTCTGTACATCAAAGCAGGCAACCAGGGAAATGAACAGAAAACCCACAGAATGGGAGAAAATCTTCACCAGCAACACATCTGACAGAGGTTTAATATCCAGAATATATAATGAACTCACAAGACAGGAAGTAACCCCATTAAAAGATGGGCTAAGGAGCTGAACAGAGAGTTCTCAAAAGAATTAAAGATGGCTAAGAAGCATCCTAAAACATGTTCAACATCATTAGTAATTAGGGAAATACAAATTAAAACCACTTTAAGATTTTATCTTACCCCAGTCAGACTGGCTAAGATCAAAAGAACAAATGATACCAAATGTTCTAGAGGATTTGGGGAAAGGGGAACACTCATCCACTGCTGATGGAGCTGGAAACTTGTTCAACCCCTATGGAAAGCAGTGTGGAGAACTCTTAAAAAACTACAAATGAACCTAGTATTTGACCCAGTTATACCACTCCTTGGCATATACCCAAAGGACTCATCCTATTGCAGAGACACTTGTGCATACATGTTTGTTGCTGCTCTTTTCACAATAGCTAAGGGATGGAAGCAACCCCTTATTTGTGGATCCTAGAACCAAATCCTGATAAGTATGTATCCAGGCATAACTACAGGAACCAGGATAATGGAAAGGAACCAGGGAGGTAAAGGAAAAGAAAGAATCTGAAAGAGAAGAACAGTAGGAAACTGGTGTTAATAAGGGAGATATGGATAAAAATTGGGTTAGTTTAAGGGAGGTGAGACGTTTGACTTATCTTCACATAGGCAGAACTGGTAAAAGAAAGGAGCCAGGGGCTCCTCCCAAGCCCATGTGATCCCCGAGGAACAGATTCTCAAATAACCTTAAGAGTAAAAATAAATTGGTTTATCTGGACCAACTGTATGGCCTTAAACACCCCAAGGAAAGTATAATCAAAAATTAAAGGGGCCAGTATAATTTAACAGCAGACCCCAATCTTATCTAAAGGAATATTGACAACTGATTGTTGCTAGATGAGGAACAGCTGACCTTCCTAAAACAAAGACCTCTACAGAGGCTGACTAGATTCATCAGATGGACAAGTAGTGGCAAATGGTTGGGGGTGCCAACAACACAGCAGACAGTAGCAGGGATGACAGAGTATAAGGGCTCTAGTGGGGGGAGGGAGGCTATGGGAGGGTGCCGTCTAGGAAGTGGGTGTATAGTTGAAGAAGTTAGTTTGGGATATTCTGTGTGATACATACACACACACACACACACACACACACGCACACACAAACTCAACAAATTTTTGAAAATGTATTATATTTGAGGATAAAGCATAGAAATTTACATCATGTTAATTAGTAGAGGTGATAAACATTACCATTGAAATTTACCCTATGACTTTATAGACATACAGAGGCACCAAGGATCCAAGTGCAACCGATTATGACTATAATAGTCAGATACATACAGATTAGAGATGCATGTGCCAAAATCTCAGTGTTAGTAACAAAAACAATAAGTATTTCTGCAAGGAACAATATATTCTAAATTGAAATGGAGATCTTTTTTAAAGGTAAAAAACTTATTCCAATTTTATGTCTTATAGGGCTTATACTGAATTCAATATTGTATAACTGTATTAATTCAACTGTGAACCTAGAAACTTGCAGCCATCAGTCTCTTACCCTGCTTCCTCATAAGGTCTGCTTGCTCTTTCTAAGGACTCTATCTCCAGTCCTTCAGCTTCTCTTTATGTACTATATGCCTAGGATATCTCCTTTGGACTCGTGGTTTTAATAACTACCTTCCTGTCAGTATGGAATACTTTAAGGGGTGGGGCTTGTATGGCTTGTTGTTTGGCTTTTTTTTTTATTTTTGTGACTTGGTTTTACTCTGTAACCCAGGCTAGCATAGACCCACTATGTACCCCAGTGTGGGCTCAAAACCACGGTGATCTTCCTACTTTGGTTTCCCAAAAGTTGGGATGGCAAAAGTGAACCACTACATGCAGATAACATTTTCAGTTTATATCTGCCTCCTGGAATTTACTTGTATCTGAAGAGCAGACTCAGGCCCTCGAAACCAGTGTATACAAATTGAACTCTTGATCATGTTGCCTATGTGCTGGGATTTACTTTCAGGGTTCCTCATTCCACTGAATATGTTAAAGCTGTAATGAAATGCTTCTTCTAATCATGTGGTTATTAAATTCTAAATTTTTTTAAAATATTTTACTTTTAATTAAGAGTATATGAGTGTGTCTGTGTGCCTCTATGCAAGTATATGCAACTGAGTTCTGGTACCCTCAGAGGCCAGAACACAATATGGGATCCCCTGGAGCTGGAGTTACAGGCAGTAGTAAGCTCCCTGACATGGGTGCTGTGAACTGAGCTCAGGTCCTCTGAGCTGTCTCTCCAGCCTCTGAAATAGTATTTTACTTCCCTTTTCTAACCCTAAATAAAACCCCACCATTTTCTCAAACTTCCATTAACATCGGTGTGCTTGATTTTTATTTAAGATCTAAACTGTGTCTTCCTTGGAGCAGGAGGCTCCTGTCTTACAGAGGGCATGTCTCATTCCCACCAGGCACTCTACCTGAGAGATAAGGAGGAGGATCTGTTAACTAACCACTTTTGCCCCTTTGCTACTAAAACTTTCCTGTGACCCATTTGTAAATGAGTTCCAGGACTAACTCTCTACTGTGGACCATGCCTCCAGAGTACTGGGGCTTTGCTAGACAAGGGCCCAATTATCTATCTTGGGTTATTCAGAAATGAATCTTCTGGTTAGTAAATGAACAGTGGAGTCTAAGGCTCTCTCTCTCTCTCTCTCTCTCTCTCTCTCTCTCTCTCTCTCTGTATATGTTCATATGGTTCATGGGATATATGCAAGTGGCTACACATTCACATGGAGGACAGAGTTAATGTCATATGTCTTCCTCTATGACTCTTCACCTTATATTTTGAGGCTGAATTTCTCATTGATTTTCTGAGCTAACTTCAGGTAAGCTCCAGGCATCTACCAATCTCTGCCCTCCTCATCCAGTTCTGGAGTTACAGATACACAACACCATGCCCAGCTTTGTGATGATGCATTTCTAAACAAAACCCAGTGATGCAGGTGCTGTATGTGTGAGTGCCATATTTTACACAGCATGTATGCAGAGATTAATATGAATAACAGAAATATTATGCTACAGATTTTGTGTGTTAGAATAGTGATGGCACAAGTGGTGGTACTAAGAGGTGCTGGAACTTTCCAGGGGCAGGTCTTAATGGTAGGTGGTTGTCATACAGACTCTGTCCTTGGCCATGGTAACTCTGATCTCCCTCGAAAGCACATTCCTATGAAGGAGTGAGCATGGCCCCTACATTTCTCTCTGACTCTCTGTCATGATATGATCACTTCCCCCTTACACAGGCTCCCACCACGGTGTGACCTCTCGCATAAGGCAACCAAGCCTACTCTCACTGGAGATCCAAGCAGATAACAGGGTTATTTTCTTGAAACTCTAAACTATGAGCTAAATAAAACTGTTTTCCTTATACCTTAAACAGCTTCAGATATTGATAGCAACAGAAAATGGACTAATAAACTTGGAATAATTATTGTTGCTGTTATAGCTCCACTATCAGGGTCAAGGCTACCGATCATTTCTGCAACTCAACATAAAATCATTCACTTTTAGCCAAAATGTTCAGAAGCCCTAGAATCTTCTACTACAAAATTCTACAATACCCTCATATGTTTAGGTCATTTTTCTAACTCTGTTGTTGCCAATGTCTCTAAAGGAGTAATGAGGACAATGTCAAGAAAGGTATTGCCTCTGACCTAGTCAAGACCTTAATCACATAATTTTTAAAATGATTCTCTCTCTCTCTCTCTTTCTCTCCTTCCCTCCTTCCCTCCTTCCCTCCCTCCCCCCTCCTTCCCTCTGTGGGTGGTGGTGGTGGTGTGTGATATGGTGTGTGGTGTGCATCTATGTGTAAGTTTGGTTACACCTTACCGAAGTGCACACATGGAGATAAGAGGGCAACGTGGGTGTCAGTCCTCACCTTCCACCTTGTTTGAGACAAGGTCTCTTGTCCACCACTGCATACCCTGGGCTGGGTAGTCTGTGAGCCTCCAAGGCTGTTGCCTCTCATCTTTCCAGAGGGGGCCAGAGATTATAGATGCATGCTCTACTATGTCTGGCTTTTCTATGTTGCTTCTGGGGATGCGAACTTGGGTCATTAAGCTTCTGCATGACAGGCCCTTTAACTATTGAGCCATGTCCCCCATGTCACATCAGTACCAATGAAACTTGCAGCTGCAGTGGCTGCCATGAACACATTCCATCTTAGATTCAGGTTTCTCTAAATCTTGTTCCAGGGTAATGTCAGGATGACTTTCCACACACCCTATGAGGGAGTTCAAAGAATACCAAAATGCTACAAATACTTCAGAATACCTGGCTGTAAAGAGAGCAAAGGAAGTTCAGTTATTACCAGATAGCTTTCTTTTTTTCTTTTTTTTAAATAAACATAATGAGCTTTTATTGATCCTTCTCAAAGTTTCAAGAAGTTAATTTGCACATATATCTGACATCATCATCAACAGCCCTACTCATTTTTAATCCTGCTTATGAATAAGAAAGCTGAGCCTCAGAAAATCTAAGGAATTGGAACTGGTCATACAGCTGGGAAGCAGGAGGACCAAGTCAGACGACAGTACTCACTCTTTCAATTCCTGAAATCCCACATAGGAGGTGACTTCACTGCTACCGTGGATGTAGACCTTAATAGGATTCTCAAAATCAAGTTTCCCATTTTGGCTTGTTTCATAAAATCACAGACCTTGGTATTTTTCCAAAAGCAACTCCTGAAAGTGGAGAGACTAACAGTCATGTCCCTTGCAGTCAGCACCACATGTCCAGAGAGGCCATGAAGGTAAAGACTGAAGATTCATAGGAACTTTGCTGGTCAAAAGGAAAACTAACCACCCTTGGCTGCTTCCATCTGTGAACTCAAAATTCATGGTCATAACCGGTGTCAGCATTGTTGCCATCATAATTAGTGTGCATTGATCACTCTTTTATGAATGGATTATGAACTGCCATCAATCAACTGGATCTTCACAAATCCCTTCATATGGATGCTGTCATCTATAAGGGCTGAGAGCTTCAGTGACCTGCTACAGACCATGCAGCAAAGACAATAGCTTTGAGGCAAATGTGTCTCCTCTCTTCACACACAGATCTTCACACAGAAACAGTCTTGATGTCCCTGAGGTGAAGTGGGAGCTAAATCTCCACAGTGGTACCTACTGTGGTCTGAGACACTCTGCCACAGCTAGCCCTTCACCGTCCCACACCACCACCAGCAGCACTGTAGGTCCATTCCCAACTCTTCAGTCTTGTTGCTAAGGCCTGTTTTGTTTAGCTTTCCCTACTATGAGGCTGAGCAGGTGTTCAAATACTGCCAATTTTTTTTTTTGTATTTTTAACTTTTACAAAAACTTTATTGAAAATTTCATACACGACCTTTATGTTTTGGTCATATCCATGCCCACTCCCTCCCCTCCAACATTCCCTCCTCTGAAGAGGTAACCTTATCTTTCAAGGATTAGATACAAGCTCCCAAATACTTTTGACATTTTTTGCCTTTGGAACAGAGTGTGTTGTTAACAGGCCCAAGGACATTTTGGCTTTTAGTCCAGAAACTGGCTACATTTCTTTGGGGTCTTTTGACCCTAACTGCCTAGCCAATTCTTACCTCCTATTCTTATCACGCCATCCTCTGGAGGGGTTACCCAAATTAGGTAAATGCACATAGAGGATTCTAACTGTACTTAAGTCTGACAGGGATGAAAATATAGACCAAGACTTGACTCCAAAGTTCATCAGTTAAATTAGGGAACCCCTAATGTCTAATTATAATTGAAGTTCACTCAACAAACTCTTTATCTGGCCTTTAGTTCCTCCATTATTTCCTTTTCTTTAATTAATTAACTTTAATAGTATATGTTAACTGTACAAAGTAATGCGTAATCTTGCTTCTTATTTTTAAAGATTTATTTGTTTTTATGTGTATGTGTGTATTATTGTATGTGCATATGTATGTGCCAGTACATGCACCAGCACACGCATAAAGGACAAGAGGGTGCCTGTGTCCTCTTTCATCACTTTCCACGTGTTCCTCTGAGTAGTGTCTTCCCAAACCTGGCGCTCACATCTCAACTAGGCTAAAAGCCAACAAGGCCCAACAATCCTCCTGTCTCTGCCTTTCCTCAGAGCTGCAGTTACGTGTGTGGGGGATGCCCAGCTTGTTACATGGTTGCTGGATCTGAACTCCAATCCTCATGACTCTTAACCTCAGAGCCATCTCTGCAGCCCCCTACTAAGTCTTTAGATATGCATTTGCATCTTCCATTTTCTCATGTCTTTGTTTTGTTCCTTCTGAATTCTACAGCATCCAGGAAATACTGAGCCCAGATGTACCAGCTCCAGATGCACCAGGTCCACAGTGTGACATTCCCCTAAGACAGACTCAGTGGGCCATGAACACCTCTGAGTTACTCTGGGCATTTTTGCACCAACTTGACACATACCTTCTCCATGTCCTGTCCTGCTCATGAAACAGCACCCAACACACACAGCAGCAATCTATGAGGTTTTTTTTGTTTTTTTTTTTTTAAGTGTTATTTCTGGTACCAACTTACCTTTCTCTTCATCTGTGAGTTAAAAAACTTGCTCAGGTATTAGGCTATAGCTTTGTGGTCTCCGTATTTGTTAAATATTGACAACTGCTATAATTTTCCAGCCTCTATAAAGTATTATGAAGAACTGAGATCACGGTGGATAAAAACCATGTGAAATGTTGAAAACCCTTGATTCATTGTAGTTGTTTAATTCATAGTCTATTAGGAAGTACGATAACAGTACATCAGGTTTCCACTATGTCGAAAATAATAATGTTTTGCTTCCCTGCGGGGGGGGACAATGTTTTTTCCTTAAGAAAAAAAAAATGAATGGATTTTATTATGTTTTATAATGTTCTAGTCTCAAACTTTTAAAAAGCAGCTTCACTTAAAAGCTCTTGGCTTGGTGTGGTATGGTCCTGGAAGCCTGTATTTTTCATAAGTTGACTAAAGGAAATCAGCTCCCCGCTCTGAAAGCTTGACACCCGGAGAGCAAAGGTCCATCTTCCACTGTGCAACTGTAGCTTAATAGGAAAGTTCCATCACCAAGGACAGTCTCTTCTTTGAGTGGATTCTGGGAGCTATCCTCTGAGGAATATTCATTTTCTTTCCAACTCGAAGTGACTATGAAGAGGCAGCAGTAAAGAATACGTGGCTTTTAGTGTCTCTTCTTATTTCTTCTAGTTTAAGGATTTTAAAGGAAAGGTATTGCAATAAAAGAGTGTATTCTTACTGCCAAAGGGACAAGTGTATTTCTTGTTTCTTAGTAACAGGAGAGAATTTGTACTAACATGCTCAAATAGTCAGGAATTATATTTTGTTTCATTGGAATTTTAATGAAAAGATGCATACTTTATTATAAAAGAGGAAATATTGAGGCTAAAGAGATGGCTTGGCATTTAAGAGTGTTTACTGTTCTTCCGCAGGACCCAGGTTCCTAGCACATACATCAGGAAGCTTACAACTCCAGCTCCAGGGCATCTGATGCCCTCTTCAGCCTCTATAAGAACTTCCATTCACATGCCACACACACAGTTTTTAAGAAAGAGGAAATATTATTTATTTAAGTATACCTCTGAAAATTGAAATAAGTTTTAAGACAGTTCCATAAAACTAGGTGAGGGTAAAGGTACTTACTTATAAGGAGAGGTATCCCAGGCCAGTGTAGAGACCCTGACAAAAAAAATAAAGTGAATGACTCCTGATGAACAACACCTGAGATTGTCCTCTGGCCTCCACACATCCAAACACACACACACACACACACACACACACACACACACACACACACACACACTATGAAGAATGATTCAGACCAACGGGTAGGGCTGGGTAATCAAAGAACAGGAAAAGCTATAATGGCTGAGGATATTAACTGAGAGAGTACAGGCCTATGGTAAAGCTGCTGCCAGAGTTAGATTCAGAGCCTGGGTCCTGGCAGTCCTCTAATAAACCAGTCTCAGCTGCCTGTCCTCAATAGTCAAATTAAGGACACAACAGTGGAAAGCAGAAAAAAAAAAGGAGTTATTAATGTGGACACAGTAGGACTAGGAGCAAAGAGATCCAGTGACCCCCTCCCCTCCTAGTTCATCTTCATTACTTGAGGTTCAGATTTAAAATGTATGCAGGAGGTATGCATAACTACATAGTGTTGGTCTAGGTGTGGTCCTGCCCATCACTGATTCAACATGGTTGTTTCAGCTCCAGTCTTCTTGCAAGGAGATTTGATATGCTGTCAGTACTGTGTGGAATCTCTTTCCTGCAGACAATTTCCACCTCTGGCCTGCACCAGGCTCCATTCTTTTCCTTCTTGGGGCATAAGATTCCTGAGAAATGTCCAGTTTCTCAGGGTCCATTATTTTAATAGTCTGATAACAAAGGGAGTGGTACAAGTGTCTCTTTAGAACATCTTCATTATTTCCATGGTGGTTATAAAACCCAGTTTTAGTTTCTAGAATGAAATAAAGGGGGCCACTATAGAAAGGTAACCTCTGTCTCTGAGGTTGTTGATTACATTGTATGTTGCCCCTGACCCTGGATGGAGACTGATTTTTGTGTGGGAGAGACATCATAATGTGGTAAGACTTGAACATGAAGGTATAAGATTAAGGGCTAGGGAGCTAGCTTGGTTGGTCAGGTGCTTCCCTTGAGGGACCTGAATCATCAGTCTCAAGAACCCACACAAAAAAAGATGTGATGGCACATGCTTGTAATTCCAGCGCTGGGGATGCTGAGACAGGTGGACCACTGGAATTCCTTGACCAGCCAGCCTAGCTAGCCTACTGTCTGAGTCCCAGGTCAGTGAGAGACCCTGACAAAAAGTAAGGTGAATGACTCCTGATGACCAGCACCTGAGATTGTCCTCTGGCCTCCACATACACACACACACACACACACACACACACACACACACCTACCACATACATACACAAACACATACACCCACATCCACATGTATACGTACAAGCTTCTGCACAGCCAAGAAAATGATGACCAGTGAAGAGAAGCTCTACAGGATGGGAGGAAGTATACACAAACCATACACTGGAGAAGAAGTCGATGTCCAAGATAACAGTTCAGTACTTCGGGAAACAGGAAGCAAGAAGCAGAGGATTAGAGGACACCTCCCTGGATTCTAAGTCACAGAATGTTTAAAAGCCCTGGGGAGAAACAGAGGTAGCTTTATAGAATGTGTGAGACGACATCTGTGGTAATAAAATCAATGGGAACCCAAACCCAAAAGACATGGTGCTACTTATGCAGAACCGTGCTCAAGGAGTCCCTACTCTGGGAGTGCACCTGAGCTTCAAAGCTGGGGAGAACCTACACTACCACTGTGCTTTCTAGGGCTGTGGATTTCGTAAACTCTCCCATGGTCTATCCTGTTGCCCTCAACCCTTTCCCATGCCCAGACCTCCACATCCTTGCTGCCAACTGCTGGTTTCTGATAGTGATCAGGCTGGCTGTGTCAACATCTCTTCACTCCCAAGATGTTGCGGATGTGGAGTCAAACAAGCATTTAGGCATCCTTCCTGCCAGGCGTCTGGGCCTGTTTGGTCTTCAAAAGATTCACCTACCCAGACCAACACTAGCATTAGGATGCAGAGGTAGCTGAGTAAAGGGAGATGAATAGACACTGTCCATTTGAGTCAACGAAGCCCCAGAGATTATAATGCTTTCCTTAAACTCTAGATGCTGAGGTAGTATCTGGCCACAAACCTTTCTATTAGCATGATATTTTATCTGGAATTATGAGGGTTCCTTGTGGATAGAACCAGTGACTTAATTCTGCAGCCTTAGCCTTTTCTGTCTGTCTCACCACATAGCAAGATGTTCCAATTCTTTTTATTGGGCTTACTGTTCAAATTAATTTTGTATTGATGAAGCAACAGTCCTTCAAGAGAAAAGTTTGTCATTTCTATGACATTTGTAATTGAAAACAATGATTTTTAATTATTTTGATTTTTGCTTTTTTTAGTCTGATTTTTTTCCTGCTTATTTTGTTTACGTCTCAATCTAAGAGCCAGAGAGGTCATTTAAGCTTAAACCTTTCTGCTACTGATTCATTCCCATCCCAGACTGTTGTAGGTCTCTAATAATGCCTCCCACATCTCTCTTCTCAAACCAGACTTCCAGATATGTCTGTCTCAGTGTTACAAGGTAGCAAGAACTCTGGCCTGTTGGTGACCTCAGATAACTTGACCATAAGATCCTATTTGGGAAGACATCATAAACTTTGGGCACAGGACTTGGAGGTATCAAGTTGGGACTGAACTGGAAACCTCCATGAAGACTGGCTCTCATAGTATCAGAAGGCACTATGCAAGCTGCTGAGGGAGAAAAACAATCAATAGTCCTACCCAACTGTAAAGTCAATGAACCAAAACAATGACTAGCTGGCAACATACCCCACTGGCACCTTTAAGTTTGGGGGTAAACAACAGCTGTCTAATTGGACTTAAGGCCCACTCAGTAGGAGGGAATTCATGTCTGACGTAAACAACAGCTGTCTAATTAGACTTGAGGCCCACACAGTAGGAGGGAATTGGTGTCTGACACTGTAAACCTAGCCAAACCCCCATGACTGGAGAGGTCATAGACCATAGAGGAAAACCTACTATTGCCATTTTTCCCTAAGCTAATATAATTTCTGAGCTCTAAATATACCACAGATAATCTAGCTCTCACCCTTCATCAAAGAAGCTTATTTTTGCGATGGATGGAAAGTATTACAAAAATCCACAACTGGCCAAAATGCAGAGAATAAATGACTATGGGCTGTCCAGCCCCAAATAATAAATTTCCAATGCAATCCTTACACCTAAGGCTCAGAGAAAATCATGGAGAGAAAGCTTCAGACTCCTGCTGTTAGATAGTATCTTCTAGATCTGACAGAGAAGCTGCACCCATGAAACCTCAATACTATGATTGCCTAAACAAGAAATGGGTAATGATAACATCAACTGACATGTCAGTATGGATAGAGGAAACTTCCTAAGGTCCCACACCTAGATGAAGAGCACAGGCAATCAATAGCTGCTGAGAGAGGGATAGTCAGTTTTCTCCAGGGTCAAGCTCCCTGATAGTTATCAAACAGGCACTATCCAATACACATATTATATATGTAACAATAATTAAGAAGAGATAATGAATTTGAGGAGTGTGGGGGTGGCATGAGGGGGCTTGGACAGGCCTTGGAGAGGGAGAGATGGAAATGATGTAAATACAGTACTCATATATGAAATTCTCAAAATGTTACACATTTTTATTTTTATGTGTATAAGCATTTTGCCTACATGTATATAAATGCATCACACACATGTCTGATGCCTTCAGAGGCCAGAAGAGGGCATTGGATCCCATGTAACTAGAGTTAAAGACCCATGTGGATGCTGGGCACTGAATACAGATCAAGAGCAACCAGTACTCTTAACCAAATGAGCCACTGAACTAACTCTCCAGTCCCAATATAAAATATTTTTTAAAATTGATAAAAGGGGGTTGGGGGGATAGCTCAATAAATACTGTGCTGCTCTTGCACAAGACCTGGGTTCAAATCTCAGCACCCACATGGCGGCTAACAACCATCTGTAACTCCAGTTCCAGGGGATCCAACACCCTCTTCTGGACTCCATGGGCTTTGCATGACACAATTACACTTACACCATGCAGGCAATATTAAAATATATTTTAGGAGGATGGAGAGATGGCTCAGCAGACAAGAGCACTGACTGCTCTTGGAGAGGATCTGGGTTCAATTCCCAGCACTCACATGGCAGCTAACAGCCATCTGTAACTCCAGTTCCTGGGGAATCTAATGACCTCTTCTGACCTCCGAAGGCATTCCATGACACAAGTACACATACATACATGCAGGCAATACATTCATACACATAAAATAATAAATAAAAAATATTTTTAAAAATTTTAAAAAGAACTCTGACCTTACCATTCAAATTATACCCCCTTCAAGTTCCTTAAATCTGGTCATATAATCAGTGTATTAGACAGGGTTTTCTAGAAGACTAGAACCAAGAGAATGGATGTATATGTATATTAAAAGGAGGCATTATTAGATTGGCTTCCACAATAGGAGCTGGGTAGTTCAACGACGGCTGTTAGTACACTGGAGAGGCAGAGAAATCCCGAACTATTCTGTGAAGCCAGATACTTTAGCAGCCCCAATTTGGCACTAAAGACAAGGGAATTCCTAGAGAGCCGCTGGTCTTCACATTGTGAAGCCAAAGCTGAATTCTGACATTAGCGGACAATGGCAGCAGAAACAAGATAGATGAATTCACCATCAAGAAGTTACGACAGGTAGCAGCACTACTTCTTCCTTGGAACCCTTTCTATCCTTCCTGGAAATGCTCTAACAGACCCCGTCAGAGGTGTGTCTCTTAATTGAGTACAGATTTAATCAAGCTGACAACCAACATTAACAACTGCAATCATGTCACACACTTGCTTAATCCTCAAGATAGACCACTGATACCCACACTACATAGCACAGAGAAAAAACCCAGCAGGATCCTGTTCCTTAATACGAGACTCTTTAAAGAGCCTCAGCAGCACCCTTCCAGTGGCTGATTTCCGTTTCCCTGCTTGGTCTTTAAATTTCCTTCCTTTCGGCTTTGGTTTTCTATGGTGGGCTCAGAGCCTGGTGTCATCTACTTACTTACATTACTTTTTAAAAATTTCAGTAATTTCATTATATCTCAAAGAAATGGATGAATTTCTAGATATGTATGACCTACTGAAATTAAACCAAGATTAGGTTAGTAATAAAAATAGGTCTATAACAACCAATGAGATAGAATCAGTAATTAAATATCTCCCAATTTAAAAAACCCAGGACCAGAAGGATACAGTGCAGAATTCTACCAGACCTTCAAAGAAGAACTAATACCAATACTCTCCAAATTATTTCCTAAAACAGAAAAGGAAGTAACACTTCAAAAATTGCTTATGAAACTAATATTACCCAGATATTAAATAGGCCAGTCTCTCTGATGAACATAGACACAAAAATTCCCAATAAAATACTTGCAAACTGTATGCAAGAGCACATCAAAAAGATTATCCACAATAATAAAGTTGGCTTTATTCCACAAAATGCAGGCATCCCTATACTCACATTCTACATTTATGAATTCCACCAGTGGCAGATCAAAAAAACAAATTGCATCTTCTGAGCATGTGCAGATTTTTCCCTTTTTTCCCCAAGCACATGAGTGTGTGTGTGTGTGTGTGTGTGTGTGTTTGTGTGTGTGTATGTGTGGTATATGCATATGAATATACCTATAAGGGAGGTATGCTTGCCTGTATGTGTGTATTTTAGGTGTGGAGATCAGAGGTCAACATCTGGTGTTGACCATCTCTTGTTCTCCACCTTATTTTTTTCAGTCACAGTCTACTGAATCTGGAGTTCATTGACTTGTCTAGACTGGCTAGCCAGAGAACCTCCTAAATCCACCTTTCTCTGCCCTCCCAGTGCTGGATTACAGATGCATGCCATCATGCCATTTTTGCATGCATGCTGGGGATCCAACTTCAAGTCTTCACGTTTGTGCATCAGGCACTTTACTCACTGAAGCATCTCCCCAGTCCATGAATGGAAAATTTATAATAGAAACAGAAAAGGCAACATGCGAGTGTGTGACTGGGTACTCAATGCCACCTGTAAAACTATCACAGGAGTCATACTTTCTCAGTGGAGAACAAAGACCAAAACCTAACCTGACCTCATGGGGGCAGTTTTGTGTTTACTAGTCTCTCTGCATAATGTACCAGATGCTTTGGGAGTACCTGGTTGTATTTTTCAGTTTTAGGAAGGGGTAGTACAAATCACCCCTGACAGTATCCAGGGAAACATAGAGATTGTCTCAGAGTGCATATTCATCATGAAAACTACACTGAGTGGCCATGAACTCTGGTAGCTCTCTCTTTAGGCTGCAGAGGTAATTGAGTAAAAAGAGATGGATGGACACCCTTGTTTGCTTCAGCAAACCTCCAGAAATTATAATGCTTCTCCAAAACTCCAGCTGCTGTGATCTTGCCTGACAACACACTTTTCTGTTAGTACATGATGGTTTATGGGAGAATACAAGGTCTTCTTCTAGATAGAGCCATGATTTAATTCTGTAACTCCAGCCCTTATCACTTTACCCAGTATAGAGCAAAACTCTAATTGTTTTTGGAGTTTATTGTCTGAATTAATGTTGGGCTGAAGACAGGAAGCAATTGCTTTTCAAACTGGATGCCTGTAATTTCTGACATCTCTAATTGAAACCACAATAATCTTAATTGCTTTGCTTTTGTGTTCATGGTAATGACAAAAAATGGGATACACTATTCAAGTTCATTTTATGTCCATATTATGATGGGATTCTGACCCATGCTTTAGGATTTAGGAGACAGCTCAGTGTGTAAAGTGCTTGTCGCACATGCATGGGGACCTGAGCACAGATTCCCAGCACCAGTACAAAAAGCTAGGCATGGTGGTACATAGCCTATAATCCTAGTGCTAGAGAGGCAGAGATAGGCAGATCCCTGGAACTCCCTGGTCCAGCAGCCTATGCAAATAATAAGCTCCAGGTTTAGCAAGGGACCCTGTCTCAAAAAACTTGGGTAGAGTGATTGAAAAAAACTGGCTTTGAACTCTAGCCTGCATGCATAGACACATACAAGTCCCCACACACCTTTCTTTCTCTCTCTCTCTCTCTCTCTCTCTCTCTCTCTCTCTCTCTCTCTCCCTCCCTCCCTCCCTCCCTCCCTCCCAATTTGAGATAAAATTAAATTTGAAAATAAAAGGAATTCTGACAGAGAATTTAATTTCTGCAACACAACTGTGCTTTCACTGACATGAAGTTATTGTTGGGCATCATAGCACTAGAAACTGCTTAAAATCAAGACTCCCATGAGAACACACATTCCAGGGCCCCACCCCTACTATCTCCACAGTGATTATTACACTGCTTGGCACATAATAGGTTTTCATAAGGATTTAATGTCAAAATCCACTAATACTAAATCTTAGTAGTCAGCACCTTGTTTACCTAATGGTTTGTGTGTATGTGTGTATGTGTGTGTGTGTCTGTGTGTCTGTGTGTGTCTGTGTGTATTCATGGGGTACATATACATGGAGATGCCAGTGATCAACCTTGGGTGTTCCTTCAATACCATACACCTTGTTTTTGGAGATGCACTCTCTTTATTAGCCAGGAGCTTACCTAGTTGGCTAAACTAACAACTGAGCCCCAGGGACCCACCTGTCACAGCTTTCCCAAAGCTAGGATTACAAGGGCATGCCACCTGGCATTTTTACCTGGGTTCTGAAGATCAAACTCAGACCTTTATGGTCATGTGGCAACTACTTTACTGAGATAACTACCCAGCTCCTAGCTAATCATTCTATAATGTGCCAAGCTGATTTTATGAAGCCACACTTCACCAAGTGTGGAAGTCAGCCTTCCTTGACCTTGCATGTTTTCAGTTAGTCTGCTCACAAGTGTACCTTGTCAGGTTCAGAGGACAGAAGGGTATTGTCCTGGTTTGTTCTTCATTGCTGTGACAAAATACTCTGACCACTACCAATTTGGGGAGGAAAGGGTTTATTTAGCTTACATATCCCAGGTCACAGTTCATCCGGGAGCCCAAGGTAAGAACTCAGGGCAGGAACCTGGAGGCAGGAGCTGGAGCACAGGCCATGGAGAAATGCTGCTTACTGGCTTGCTCCCCTGGCCCCTGCTCAGCCTCCTTTCTTATGCAACACAAGACCACCTGACCAGCCACAGTGGGCTGAGCCCTCTCACATCACTCATCAAGAAGATGCCCCTCAGACATGGCCATAGGCCAGTTCAATAGAGGAAATTCCCCATTTGAGGCTCCCTCAACCCAGGTGTGTCAAGTTGACACTAAAGCTATCCAGCACAGGTACTACGCAATCTACAGCTCAAGCCAAGTATAACTGACCCAGTATGTGGGTCAGGTACATGGGTTAGGAAGGCCTGGTTTTCTCTCCTTCCCTAGGTCCCTCAGCTCCCTGACTTTTGTGTTATATGTGTGCTTCTGTCTGTGAGGAAGTGTCCACACCTCTGAGGGATGTCTTTGATAACAATGTCAGATCCAGTTAAGTTATGGCAGAGGCTTTGGGTCATAATTCAGGTTTTCATACTTTGGGTTTCAATTCTGATCTCCCTCACTTTGGATCTGTTATCCATGTCTGTCAGTCTTTTGGGGAGATTTCAAGTTCAGTAGCAGCAGCAAAGACAGTGACCTCACAAAGAAGTTCAAGCAGCAAACCTGATTGTGTCAGCCCATTCACTTCAGTGCTACAGCCACTGGTCAAGCACCCACGCTCCTGTACTCCTCCTCTCATCTTTTCTCCTTAAGCAATGCTGAGGAAACTCAGTGTGTTGTTTAAAAAAGATAAAAATGTAGAAGATTAGTTGGGAAGAGGAAGGGGATAAGTAGGAGTGGGATGGGGACAAGAGAGGTAACAGGATAAGTATGATAAAGATCCAATATAAGGCCAGTGAAATGGCTCAGTAGCTAGAGGTACCAGCCACCAAGAATGACAATATGAGTTCAATACCCAGGACCCACATGATGGAAGGCAAGATCTGACTCCTTCAAGTTCTCTGACCTCTATATATGTTCTACAGCATCCATGTGCCCACCCCACACATATACACACAAGAGAAATTTTTTAATATATTATATACATGTATGGAAATGTCATAATGAAGCCCATTGTGGATAATGAATATAAAATAATAAGCAATAATTTCAGCCACTTGTTTGCAGAAAAATCATTTTTATGTCTCCCAATGGCTCTCTCTCTCTGTTCTGCCAAAGATGTAAATCTGACCCAGTCAATGATATCTCACAGAGGACAAGATGAAGGCCTTCTGTTTTAGTTTCATTTCTGTTGCTGTGATAAACTACCCCAATAAAAAGCAACTTAGGGGAGAAGGGGCTTGTTTTAGCCCTTAATCCCAGGTTAAGGTCCATCACATGGCTGACAGCAGGAGCTTCAAACAGCTGGTCACATCACATCCAGTCAAGAGCAGAGAGAAATGAATGCATGCTTGCCGCTTGCTTGGTTGTGCTCAGCTCAATTTCTCCTCTCATACAGTTCAGGACCCCCTGTCTAGGGAATGGCCCCACCCATAGTGGGCTGGGTCTTCCCACATCAGTTAACTTAATGAAGGCGATTCCCACAGACATGCCCACAAACCAACTCAATGTAGGCAACCTGTCACTGAGGCTCTCTTCCCAGGTGATTCTAAGTTGTGCCAAGGTAACAAAGCTGACCAGTCATGATGATTCCAATTCTGAATGTAATCTTAGCACCATCACTAGCCACTCAGCTCTACATTAAGCCAGTCTTCCAGAATACCCAGAAGGTCCCGGAGTGAGCACTTTAAATGACAAGGTAGAGAGTCAATAGAGAACAGGGAGTTGAATCTATCACAGGACCTGCTCTGCCACAATGCACAGTGTTATAGCTTTTGGTGAATAATACTTTTGTTTTGCTTCATATCAGTGAAGTTAGAAACTGTCCACAACCTGGAAAAGAGGCAATGATCAAATATTAAATTTTGAATTTAGCATTCATTAAAATTCGCATGTAAGAATTTCCTGCTGGACAAATGTTGCTTGAAGAACAGAAAATAATTATTCTTAACTAGGCAACAATGCTATTATTAGAACAATTTAGTAGAACATAGTTAGAGGAAAGGAGATCCCTATATAAACACTATTAATTTCAAAATACAAAAACAAATTAACTACAGAACATTACCTAAGGCCGTATCATTCCACTATTAAGCCAGCACTGGAAATTGTAGTTTTAGAAAAACATAATTTGAACCATATTGGTTTTGTGGGTTTGTATGTCACTCCTGTATTTGTTTTGGATTTATAATTCTATAAAAACAATTAGCAATGTTTAAATCTCCATCTGTTTCATTCATGTTTAAGTGATGTAATTATGGTTTTTCTCAACAGTGACAAAGAAAGCTTCATTTTTCTTTAGAACAGTAATATTCAACCCTGCTTGCATATTAAAATTACTTAGGGCTTTGATTCCAGGATAATGAATTAAATGGTATAAAGCGAATCTTGACCTCTAAGCCATTTTTAACACCCATCTCATCAACAGATTGAGCAAACAGAAAAGCAATAAAGATGTAGAAGATGTGAACCACACTGTTAACCAAACTAACATGATTAGTCTTTATGGAGCACTAGACCCAATAAATATCAATCATATCAGTAACACCTACAATCTTTACCCAGACAAATGATATGTTGGTCAATTCAAATAAATCCAAACAAATCATTAAAAGGGGAATGACCCAGCAGTTAGGAGCAATTGATGCTTTTCCAGAGGACCCAAGCACCAACATCAGGTGGTTCACAACCCCTTGTAACTCCAGGTCCAGGGGATCTGACACATCTGACCTCCTTGGGAACCTGCACTCCTGTGCACATAATCAAAAATAATAAACTACATCTGAAAAACAAATCATGACAGGATTATAACTTATGCCCTGATCTGAACATTGCCACAGCAGAGCACAGTGATAAAGATACATTTGGAAGACATTCCTAAACATTTAGATATTTAAATAAGATACTTCAAACAATAAATTAATAAAAAATTGCAAGGTATATCAGGATATATTTTGAACTCAATGATATTGAAAACAGCATATTAAGAATTGTATAATTCAGTGAAATTAGTGTTTTGAAGGAATTCTATCAATTTCAGTACTTATTTTACAAAAAGAAAAATTCTTGAAATTATTCATCCAATTTTCACTCTAAGAAGATAGAAAATGAAAACTATGTTAAAGTCAAATGGGAAAAATAAAAAGTAAAGGCAGAAATCAGTAAATATTTTTAAAGTAGGCAGTTTATCACTCTAAAGTTGGTTCTTTAGAAATATTAAAAAATTGAAAACTTGAAAGTCAGTTTTCAATTTTTAATGGGAGAGAAAACATGTGGCTATGAGGTATAGGGCAGACAACATCTCTTCATAGTCTATTGCCATTGAAAGAATAAATATGGGACTGGAGAGATGGCTAATTGGTTAAGAGTACTGGCTGCTCTTACAGAAGATACAGGTTTGATTCCCAGTACCACATGGCAGCTAACAATCATCCATAAGTCAGGATCAACACCCTCTTTCTGACTTCCACAGGTGCTTCACGTCATAGGTGCACTTACATACAGGCATAACATTCACACATATAAAAATTTTAAAATGTGTTCAAAAGAACAAATGCTAGCCATGAACAATTTTTTGTGATTATTATAAATTTGACAACTGACAAATTACTCAATAAACATAAATGCTCAAACTGACTCAAAATGATTTAGAAAATCTAAACAGGGCTGGCTCAGTAGTTATGAACACTGGCTGCTCTTGCAGAAGACTCTGGTTTGATTCCCAGAACCCACAAGAATGCTGTTTACTGGCTTGCTCAGTTACTTTTCCTATACATCCCAGACCCACCTATCAAGGCATGGTACCACCCACAGTGGGCTCAGCCCTCCTGAATCAATTAGTAATCAAGTAAATGCCCCCGCAGACACGCCCACAGGCCAGTCTGATGGAGGAAATTCTTCAACTGATGTTCTTTCTTCCCTGGTGACTAATTTGTGTCAAGTTGACCCAAACCAGCCAGCATAACCACCATCCACTGCACAAGATACAAATTAGAGGGAAGTTTGATCCTATGTCCATTTAGCAAAATATTAGGAGTAAGTTCATCCCATGTAATTGTGAACTCCCCCAGCTATGGGCTCTTGGTCGGATGTGCAGTATCAGACATGTGTTTCCTCCTATGGAGCAGGACTTAAATTGAATCAGAAAGCAGTTGGTTACCTCAATAATATTAATGCCACTACTTGCACCCCTGGTCATATCTTGTTACACCAGGCATTTATTGCAGTTCAAAAGGTTCACAACTAAGACTGTTGATAACTGCCCCCCTCCCCAGTAGCCTGCATAGCACCTTCTAGTATTATGAGAGTTAGCCAGCAGGGAAGAAGCTTCCTGATCAGTACCAACTTGATTTCTCCATGTCCTATGGCCAAAGTATGTGGTATCTTCAGTAATAGGGTCTTACCACGAAGTTCTGATGATCAACCAATAGCAATGGGAATATAATGCACTGTTAAGGGGGGGGTCTCTGGAACTCCTCTAACAAATCAAGGTAAGGTATTCACACCTGGCACTGGGTTTTTTATTTGGCAACCTGTGGCTTCTGGAATAAGGATAAGCCCCTGTGTAGAGTAACTCCAATTAAACTTTACTATATGAACACACACATATGTACATATATGTGAAACTTGTAGAATAGCAGGTTTCCATACCATGCCTTTTTCAAGCCTCCTTAGAGTTATCTATCCCTCCTCTAGGCCCCTCTTCTTCCCTACTCTCCTGTCCCTGTCCCAACTTAAACCTACACCAATTATTCCCCTTTTCTTCTTTATATCACCCATGTTCTACTATACCACCTCCCTTTTCTTCCCCCTCCCCATCAATGGTTTTATAGGTACTCCAAATTAAGCATACAAACCTAATGATCTGATGCTAGCATCCGCATATGAGTGAAAACATTTAAAGTTTATCTTTCTGGGTCTAGGTTATCTCACTCAATATAATGACTTTCATCTCCATCAAATTTCCTATTTTCATTTTCTTTACAGATAAATAAAATTCCATTGTGTATAAATACAACATATCCATTATCCATTCATCAGTTAATGGACATCTAAGCTATTTCCATGTCCTATTACAAAATGAGCACGTTTCTCTACAGTAGGAAATAGAGTCCATTAGGTATATGCCCAGGAGTGCTATAGTTGGGACACATGGTAAAGTATTTATAGTTTTCTGAAGAACAACCACATTGCTTTCTACAGGGGATACACCAGTTTTCACTGCTCCAAACAGTGCATGAAGTTCCTTGTTCTCCCCAGTCTCATCAACATTGTTTTCTCTCCAGCATTTGTTGTCTTTTGTTTTCTTGATCTTAGCCATTATGACTAGGGTAAGGTGAACTTGATTCTTTATATTGGTTTTTCATTACTATTTCATTAAGTTCAGCTCTAATTTTGACTATCTCTTCCCATCTACATTTTTGGATGGTGCTTGAGCTTTTCTAAGGACTTCTGGTGCATCAATAGTTATTAATTTAAGATCTCTCATAGCTTTTGATGTAGGCACTTGGTACTTACTACAAACTTTCCCCCTTCGACCGTCTTTAGTATTGCATATATTTTGGTATGGTGTGTGATCATTTTCATTTAATTCCAGGAAGTTTTCCTTTTCTGCTTGATTTCTTCCTTGGCCCAATTGCCATTCAGTAGTGTATTGTGTAGTTTCCACGCATTTGTGTACTTTCTGTAGTTTCTATTGCTATTGATAGCCAGTTTTATTCCACTGTGGTCAGATAGAACATATGATCTTACTTCAATTTTCCTGTATTTGTTGAGACTTCTGGTCAATTTTGAAGAAAGCTCATGGGCTCCTGAGAAGAATGTGTATTCTTTAGTGTTTGGGTGAAATGTTATGTAGCTTTCTGTTAGGTCCATTTAATTTATGATATTTAACTCCTATGTTTCTTTGTTTAGTTTTTGTCCAGATGATCTGCATATTAGTGAATGTGGGATGCTGAAGTCATCCACAACC
This sequence comes from Nannospalax galili, assembly GCF_000622305.1. Classification (NCBI taxonomy): domain Eukaryota; kingdom Metazoa; phylum Chordata; class Mammalia; order Rodentia; family Spalacidae; genus Nannospalax; species Nannospalax galili. The sequence continues at coordinate 727,302 of NW_008348999.1, read as the reverse complement.
ACTGTGTTGGTACTAATCTGTGGCTTTAGTTCTAATAGTATTTCTTTTATGAAGTTGAATCTATTATTTCAGGTATTAAAATTGCTACACCTGCTTGTTTCTTGGTTCCATTTTCTTGGAATACCCTTTTCCATCCTTTAACCCTAAGGTGCTTTCCATGTTTGATGGTAAGGTGTGTTCCTTAAAGGCAGAAGAAAGATGGATCCTGTTTCTAATCCAGTCTACTAGCCTATATTTCTTACTGGAAAATTGAGAATATTAATATCAAGAGTTATTGTTGAACAATGTATATTAATTTCTGTTGTTTGTTTCTTTGTGGTGTTTTCTGAGACCTTTTCTGATTCACTGTTTTGGAATTACTTATTTCCTAGGACCTTCTGGATCTGTATATAGATCAAGAATACTTCAGATCAAGTATCCTCTTTGGAGCTTTATTAGTAGTCACAAATTCCTTTAATTAGTTTTTGTTTCTTCATTTTTAATAGACAGTTTTACTATATATAAAATTCTATGTTGACAATCATTGTCTTTCAGAACTAATACATCTTTCTGTGCCCTTCTGGCTCTAAAATTTTTGTCAAATAATCAGGTGTTATTCTGGTGGACCTATGACTTGACTTTACTCTCTTAA
>NW_008348999.1:720316-726661 GCF_000622305.1 Nannospalax galili | reverse complement strand
GAGTGTCCCCGTGTCGTGCAATGCCATGGAGGTCAGAAGAGGGCTTCAGATTCCCCTGGAACTGGAGTTAAGGATGGTTTGTAGCTGCTATGTGGGTGCTGGGAATTGAACCTGGGTCCTCTACGAGAACAGTCAGTGCTCTTAACTGCTGAGCCATCTCTCCAGCCCCAAATCCTTTTTTGAAAAAAAATTATTGAGGTTTTGTACATTTCATACAACTGTTCTTAATCAAATTTGGACCATTTCATACAACTGTTCTTAATCAAATTTAGACCACTTTTCCCATTCATGGCCCCCAGTCCCACCCCCACCAGACCTTATGTATTCTGTTATATGTTATTCCTATCCAGTCAAGCATTTGTACCCAGATGTCCTTTAGTACAAATTTATCCACTGGAGTCTAGTCAAGCTGTTTAGAGGTCGTTGGGTCCTTTGCAAGAGCAAGCAGTGCTCTGAACTGTTGAGCCATCTCTCCAGCCCTTCCTTCATTTTTCTTTTCAAATTTATGATTGAACTTTACTGAGTGATCAAATTCCTCTACCTCTACCATCCCCAATTCCCGTTTTCCACATGACCCATTCTGTTGATCTGACTTTCCACTGAGGTTTTTATTTGGCTTATTGAGGTTTTCATTTCCATTTGGGTTTTCTTCAGCAATTCTGTCTCTATTTTCATATTTTGGGTTGACTTCCTCATTCCATTCATTTCTTTGTTTTTTATATCTTGGAGTGTATTCACGTCTTTGAATTGTTTGAACATACTTATCATCATTCTTTCGAATTCTTTGTCCCGTAGTTCTTTCAAGTCATTTTTATTGGGTGCAATTTTTATAGGATTAGTAATTTGTGGAAGAGATATGTTGCTTCTGTTTCTGCACTGGGACTTGTTCATTTGGAATTAGTTCATAGTTTGAGTCTCTATTTCTTTCTTTTGTATTATTTTATTTTAAAAATTCTAGTCACCTATTTTTCTTGCAGTAGTGACATCTTCGTTGTACAGTGGAGGACTAAATCTTAGTAGAGTTGAGGTGTTCTTTCCTTCTGTGCTGCTGGTACTTAGGGCCAGAGGCTTTATCTTCAGTATTCCTCTGAGCATCAGATACTGTTCTTTGTTATCTGGGACCTCCTTTCTGGGCATGCAGCTTTCCCTGTGAATTGTGGAACCCTCCACATGCCTGTGGGCCTTACCCAGAGTCAGATCTGGTCCCCACCCTCAGTCCCCAGGTTCCTCTGAAATGGTTGAAAAGCGTAGAACTCCCTGAACACCAATAATTCTTATTGACATTCAGGACTGGTACAGCCCCTGGTCCACAGCAACCACCCGGGCTCCTGGGAGATGTGGAACTTCCCAAACACCTGTGGACCTAGCCCTGAGTCAAGTCTGGTCCCTCTTTGCTTTTACGCTGAGAAAGTAATTCAGTGGTGAAGATATAATCATCAACAAATGATACTAGAACTAGATAAACATCTATAAAACATGAACCTTTTGCTTATTTTATACCACATACAAAGACAATTCAAGATGCATCTACAAAAATAGAACTAAAATGATAAAACTCACTTTTTAAGGAAAACAACTTAACATCTTCATGACTTGGAGGCAAAGATTCCCTAAAATGTCCAAAAGTGCATTAACTGTTAAGTAAAAAATAACTTAAAATGTACTTCAACAAAAGTAAAGCTGTCCATTCATCAAAATACAGTTATGTGGGGCTGGGGAAAAACCATAGTCAGTAAAGTGCTTGCTGCACAGGCTAGAATTCACATTTTTAAAAGATTTTATTTGTTTTATTTAATGTGTATGAATATATTGCCTGCATGTATGTAAGTGCATCCATGCCGTGGAATGCCTGCGGAGGTCAGAAAAGGATGCCAAATTCCCCAGAATTGGAGTTACAGACAGTTGTTAGCCAACATGTGGGTGCTGGGAATTTAACCAGGGTCCTCTACAAGAGCAACCAGTGCTCTTAACCATTGAGCCAACTCTCCATTTGTAGAATCCACAGTTTTAAAAAGCTGGACATGGTGGTACTCTCATTACTAGTGAAACAGACAGATGAAGCCCTGGGGCTGAACAGTCAGCCCACCCAAATTCATAAGCTCCAGATAAAAGTGAGAGACCCTGTCTCAGCAAGGTGGTGAGCAACTGAGGAAAATATCTGAGATTGACCTCTGGCTTGCATATGCTCATGCACAGATGGGTACATGCACTTGTGAACACACCCACACTACCACCCCCCCCACACACACTAGCACACACACAAATACATACATACACCAAAAAATAGTTATGGAAATGAAAAGACAAATCATATGCTTGGGAACATATTTATAATGCGTATATCTGACAAAGGACTCATATTCAAAATACAGGATTCTCTTACTCAAAAAGATGAGCAACCAAATTCAAGTATGAGGGATAGTTGTGAAAAATTCACAAAATCATACATGAAAATAACTGACAAAGCAGCTGGAAAAGTGACCAACATCATAATCCCTAGGGAAATGCAAATTAACACTAAAATATCAATATAGAGTAGAGTGAATTAAATTGAAAAGTCTGAAATTTCATGGTGACAAGGACATGACACAACTAGGATTACCCCAAGCTGCTGATGGTAGTTTAAAATTATACAACCATTTTGGAAAATTTTTTTCAAAACAGTACAGTGTTAAGTATTGTGTAAACCTTACTGTACAGCTCAACATTTCCATCTGTAGTCTGCTTGTTTACTCATGAGAAATGAAAATATATGTCCATAAAGGAAGTGTGTAATAATGCATTATTCTGGGAGATGGCTCAATCAGCAAAGTGCTTCCCACATAGGCATGAGAATCTGAGTTCAATCCCAAGCTCTCACATACAAAGCCAGATATGGTGGTGTACACCTGTAATTCCAGCACTAGGGAGGTGAAGAGAAGCAAATTCCTGGGGCTCACTGGCCAGCCAGTCTAGCCACTTAGTGAGCTCCAGATTTAGTGAAAGACCCTGTCTCCATAAAAATGTTCACACATGCGCACATGTGTATACCCACATAACAGGTATACATTCATACACCACTAAATTAAATAAATAAATAAATAAATAAATAAATAAATAAATAAATAAATAAATAATTTTGAAAATAATTTGCATTGAAACTTCATAATAGCCCAACTCCAGAAACAGTCCAGGTGTCCATCAGCAAAAACAAAAAAAATTATCAAATTGTCTTCCTTTCATGCAATGGAATATAAGTCTCATTAATAAAAGGCGGAGATTACAGGAACATGAATTAACCTCAGAAACAATACGCTGGGGTGAAAGAAACCAGGCACAAGCCGCTGTGTGATCCTATTTATAAGAATTTCAAGAGCAAATACAGTCTCCTGTGGTCATAGAATGAAGACAGTGACAGGGGGCTCATAGGAGGCTGGTCTACAGGAAGTCTCCCAGGTGATGAGGACATTCTATAAATTGATGGCAGCTTGCTACCTATATGACTATAGTATCAAAACTTTTTGAATTGTGTATTTGAGGCTTATGCATTTTAAAATATGCTAAACCTTTTGTGTGCTTTCTGCTTTTACTGTTAATTTGGACAAATATATTCAGCCACCCAGTGTCAAGGGCAGAGAGTCTTATTCATCTTTGTTCGGTGCTTGGCTGAAGAATGAGTGAACGCCTATAATGCGGAGCTAAGAGAAGGGAAGCAGGTGAAATACTCTGACGGCATCAACTACAGGTTTCCTGCAATTTCTCACTGCACCCAAGGCATGAGCTTCTGCAAGTAAAACAAGTGTTTGTAATTCAACCCCAAATCCAATATCATCAATATTTTTTGAAGGATTATTATTTTTTAATCATTACTTTTTAAAATTTTTAATAACTACATGATTAGAAGAAGCATTTCACTACAGCTTTAACATATTCAGCAACACACTCCAGAGCAAGAGTACATCGCTTTTACAAGTGGATGAAAGTTTCTAGGTTCGCAGTTGAGTTAATACAGTTATACAATATTGAACTCAGTATAAGCTGCAAGACATAAAATTGAATGAGTTTTTAACCTTTAAAAAAGATCTCCATTTCATTTTAGAGTATATTGTTCCTTGCACAAAGACTCATTGTTTTTGCTACTAACACTGAGCTGTTGGTGCATGCATCTCTAATCTGTATGTATCTGATTATTATTAGTCATCTTTGGTTACACTTGGATCCTTGGCACCTCTGTATGTCTATAAAGTCATTGGCTAGATTTCACTAGTAATGTTTATCATGTCTACTAACTAGCATGACATAAATTTCTATGCTTCCTCCTCAAATATAATACATTTTTTAATTTGTTGATTTTTGTGTTTATATCACACAGAACATCCCAAATCATCATATTCAACTATACACCCACTTCCCAGATGGCACCCTCCCATAGCCTCCCTCCCCCACCACTGGAGCCCTTATACTCTGATATCCCTGCTACTATCTACTGTGTTGTTGGCCCCCAAGCCATTCCCCACTACTTGTCCATCTGGTGAATCTAGGCAGCCTATCTAGAGGTCTTTGTTTTAGGAAGGTCAGCTGTTCCTCATCTAGCAGCAGTCAGTTGTCAATACTCCTTTAGATAAGATTGGGGCCTACTGTTAATTTTCCCAGTTCTATGCTGGGTTACTATCTGGGAGTCCCTTTGGCCACCCTGGCCAACAACTCAAAAGAAGGTACCTCCTATCTGGCATTGTTGCTTGTTATGTGGCCTTTAGCTATACATATGGAGTCTTAAAGAATTATATTGGCCCCTTTAATCTTTGGTTATACTTTCCTTTGAAATCTTTAAAGCAATACAGTTGGCCCAGATAAACCAATTTATTTTTACTCCTAAGGTCGTTTGAGGATCTGTTCCTTTAATACCCCTCTCCTACTGTCCTACCTCTCTTGAGCTCCTTCTTTCCCTTTATCCCCTAGGTTCCTTGTATACCTTTCCCTCCCACCTCCCTTAAACTAACCCAATTTTTATCCATATCTCCCTTATTAACATCTATTTCCTTCTGTTCTTCTCTTTCAGGTTCTTTCTTTTCCTTTACCTCCCTGGTTCCTTTCCATTATCCTGGTTCCTTGTATGCCTGGATACATACTTATCAGGATTTGGTTCTAGGATCCACATATGAGGGGTTTCTTCCATCCCTTAGCTATTGTGAAAAGAGCAGCAACAAACATGGATGTACAAGTGTCTCTGCAATAGGATGAGTCCTTTGGGTATATACTCCTTTGCCAAGGAGTAGTATAAGTGGGTCAAATGGTAGGTTCATTTGTAGTTTTTTTAAGAATTCTCCACACTGCTTTCCATAGGAGCTGAACAAGTTTACAGCCCCACCAGCAGTGGATGAGTGTTCCCTTTCCCCAAATCCTCTCCAATATTTGGTATCATTTGTTCTCTTGATCTTAGCCAGTCTGATTGGGGTAAGATGAAATCTTAAAGTGGTTTTAATTTGCATTTCCCTAATTATTAGTGATGTTGAACACCGTTTAAGATGCTTCATAGCCATCTTTACTTCTTTTGAGAACTCTCTGTTCAGCTCCTTAGCCCATCTTTCAATTGGGTTACTTCTTGTCTTGATTCTCTGTTTTTTGAGTTCATTTTATATTCTGGATATTAAACCTCTGTTGGATGTGTCGCTGGTGAAGATTTTCTCCCATTCTGTGGGCTTTCTATTCGCTTCCCTGGTTGCCTCCTTTGGTGTACTGAAGCTTTTTAGTTTAATGAGGTCACATTTGTTAATTCTTGCCCTTGTTTCCTGAACAATTTGTGTCTGGTTTAGAAAATCCTTTCCTACACCTATATCTTGTAAGTTTTTCCCAATCTTTTCTTCTAACAGTTTCAGAGTTTCAGGCTTTACACTGAGGTCTTTGATCCATTTGGAATAGACTTTTGTGCAGGGTGAAAGATAGGGGTTTAGTTTCATTCTTCTACAGGTGGAGATCCAGTTTTGCCAGCCCCATTTGCTCAGCATGCTGTCTTTCCTCCAGTGAATATTCTTAGACCCTTTGTCAAATAGCAGGTGGCTGAAACTGCATTTACTCATATTTGGGTCTTCAATTTTGTTCCATTGGTCTATGGGTCTATTTTTGTGCCAGTATGATGCTGTTTTTATAACTATAGCTCTGTAATACAGCTTAAAGTCTGGTATAGTATTTTGCACTCCCCATATTGCTCTTAGTGCTCAGGGTTGCTTTGGCTACCCGAGGTCTTTTGTGCTTCCATATGAAACTTAGGATGGTTTTTTCCAATTCTGTGATAAATGCCATGGAGATTTTGCTTGGCATTGCATTGAATCTATAAATAAATTTTGGTAGGATGGGCATTTTCACAAG
>NW_008348999.1:718358-719688 GCF_000622305.1 Nannospalax galili | reverse complement strand
TTCTCTGCATCTATTGCGATGACCATGTGGTTCTTGTCTTTGAGTCCATTTATATGATTTATGATATTTATTGACTTACGTATATTAAACCATCTCTGGACTAAAGCGTACTTGATCATGGTCATGTTCATGGGATAAAGCCGACTTGATCATGGTACCTGATCTTTTTGATGTGTGTCTGTATGCAGTTTGCAAATATTTTGTTGAGAATTTTTGCATCTTTGTTTATTAAGGATATGGGCCTATAGTTTTCCTTTTTGGTTGTGTCTTTGCCTGAATTTGGTATTAGAGTAATGCTGGCTTTGTAGAAGGAATTTGGAAGTTCTCACTCCATTTTTATCTTTTTGAATAACTTAAGTAGTATTGGATGTAGATCTTTAAATGTCTAGCAGAATTCTGCTGTAAATCCATCTGGTCCTGGGCTTTTTTCAGTCAGGAAGTTTTGTATTACTGTTTCAATTTCTTTTTGTGTTATGGGTCTGTTTAAGCTGTTAATCTCCTCTTGGTTTAGTTTTGGTGGTTCCCATGCCTTTATATATCCATCCATTTGTTTTAGGTTTTCAAATATAGTAGCATATACGTTTTGAAAGTATTCCCTTACAATGTTTTGTATCTTTCTGGTGTCTGTTGTGATGTTTCCCCTTTCATCTCTGATTTTGTTGATTTGGAGGTGCTCTTTCTTTCTTATGGTTAACTGGGCTAGTGGTCTGTCAATCTTGTTTATCTTTTCAAAGAACCAGCTCTTGGATTTGTTGATTCTTTGTATTGTTTTCTTTGTTTCAATTTCATTGATTTCTGCCCTGATTCTTGTTATTACTTCTTGTCTGTTGGGTTTGGGTTTCATTTGCTGTTGCTTTTTAAGTGTCTTGAGTTGCAAACTTAAGTCATTTATTTATGTTCATTCCAATTTTTTGATGTAGGCACCTAGAGCTATAAACCTCCCTCTACAGACTGCTTTCAGCATGTCCCAGAGGTTTTCTTGTGTTGTACTGTCCTTTTATTGAGTTACAGGAATACTTTTATTTCTTTCTTAATTTCTCTTTTGACCCATTCATCATTTAGGAGTGTGTTGTTTAATCTCCGTGTGTTCATGTGGTGATTAGGGCTTCTTCGGGTGTTGATTGTAAGCTTTATTCCATTGTGTTCTGATAGAACGCAGGGAATTATTTCAATCGTTTTGTATTTGTTGATGTTTGTTTTGCGCCCCAGTATACGGACAAATTTGGAGAATATTCCATGGGTTGCTGAGTAGAAAGTATATAATTTGGTGCTTGTGTGGAATATTTTGCAGCTGTCTGTTAGGTCTATTTTATGTTAGATGTCATTTAAT
>NW_008348999.1:671984-718093 GCF_000622305.1 Nannospalax galili | reverse complement strand
AGTCTATTTTATCAGATATTAGAATTGCAATGCCTGTTTTTTTCTTAGTACGATTTGCTTGGTATACTTTTTCCATCCTTTCACTTTAAAACAGTGTCTGTCCTTGAAAGTGAGATGAGTTTCTTGCAGACAACAAAAAGATGGGTTTTGTTTCTTGATCCATTCACCTAGTCTGTGTCTTTTGACTGGGGAGTTCAGTCCATTAATATTTAAAGTTATTAATGAAAGATGAGTATTGAATCCTGTCATTTTTATTTCTGTTTACATTCTTGATATAGCCATACTTTCCATAGTTATACCTTCATTGAATTTCTTCTGAAACCCCTTGGGTATAGTCATTCCTTTTTTCAGCTCTTTGTATTGCCTCCAGAACTCTCTGAATGGCTGGTTTTGTGGACATGAATTCCTTCAGCCTATTTATGTCATGGAAGATTTTTCTTTCCCCTTCAACTATAATAGACATTTTGGCTGGGTATAGTAATCTAGGTTGACATCTGTAGTCATTTAAAACTGGGAATGCTTTGGTCTAGGCTCTTCTGGCTTTCATAGTTTGCACTGAAAAGTCAGCTGTAATCCTAATAGGATTACAGTTCTTTTAGTTGAACAAAACTACTGTATGAGTGTAAATATATACAAGTATATCATCTCTCTTGTTAACATCAGTGCATACGGAAAACAGTATTTTCCTTAGCCATCTTTTCTACTCACAGTACATATAAAAAAAAACATAATTGCTTACATCTCACATGCCCTCATGAGAGTAGTCATTAATTCACTTACCACTCACTGAGTTTGTATTAGTTGAACATCTGCTCTATGCTGGAGGCTAGTCTAGAAGTGAGAATAGGGACAGGAGATGAGCTGTGTGTTCCCTTTTCTATTGCTGTGATTAAACACTCTCACAAAAAAACACTTGAGGAAAAGTTTTGTTTCATCTTATGCATCCCAGTGACATTTTATCATTGAGGAAGTTAGGCCAGGAACTCGAGACAAGATACTTGAGATTGGAACTGAAGCGAAGACCATGGAGGAATGCTGCTTGCTAACTGGCTTTCTCCCAGGCTCACATTCAGCTACCTTTCTTATATAACTCAGGCCTGGTTGCCTAGGGATGGTACTGCTGGATGATCCTGCATCAATTAGCAATCACAAAAGTGCTCCACAAATATTCCCACAGTCCAATCAGATGGAGGAAATTCCTCAAATGAGAGTGTCTCTTCCCCAGTATGTCAAGTTGACAAAAGAACTTAAATATGACACCATGCAAGCATGAGAACATGAGTTTGGAACTGAGAACCCATGTTAAATGTCAAGCATGGTAGTACATGCTTATAATCTCAGTGCTGGGGAGGCAGAGGCAAGACAATCCCAGAGGCTCACTGGCCAGCCAACCTAGCCTATACTTGGCTAGTTCCAGGCCAGTGTCAGACAATACCTTTAAAAGCAGGTAATTCTAATGAGGCTGGGCTTTGAAATTTGGGCACAACTAAGTGATGTCAGACAAGTTACTTAACCTTGTCAGTGCCAATGACCAGTAGACCATGGCCCAGTTGGTGAGACTTGATTGGCATACCTTTGTCTACCTCCAGTTTCCTTCAGTTTAAACTATCTTCTTAAGGGGCTAAGGTCTCCAGTCTAAGTTTTTAAAATATTTTATTTATTTTTATTTTATGCCCTGTTTGAGTGATTTTCTTGCATGTGTATAAATGAACCCATGTCCTGCAATGCCCTGGGGAATCAGAAAAGAGTATGGGATTCCCCTAGAACTGGAGTTACAGATGGCGGTTAGTCACCATGTGGGTCCTGGGAATTGAACCTGGGTCCTCTGCAGGAGCAGAAAGTGCTCTTAACTGCATCTCTCCAACCCCAGTCTATTATAAATTTTATAAGCAGCTCTGGAATTTCCTCTGGTACTGACCCCAGCAGAAGTCTCAGTTTTTATGTTTCTGAAAGAGAAAAATTCATATGGGACATAGAAGTTAGATCAGACAGTCAAGAGTTCAATCAGATCAAGCAAACAAGGAAGAATACACTCTAGAAAGAGTGGGCCAATCTGCAAGGCATGGGACTTATATCTCTCCTCTCCCTGCTGCCCCTCTCTTGTGTCTTCTCAAGGGTGAGCACTTTCAAGAAGGGGGAATGTTCTCAGAAGCCCCCTCTACCCAGAATTAAGTCCATTATACACATACATACACATACATATACATATACATATATATATATATATATATATGATGCAAGATTACCCTAAGGTTGAAAAGTTCACTAGGATAAAGGGTAACAGCACTGTATATGCTCCCTTGGTGAGGAAGTACCTGAAATTGGTTTAAAAAGACTCAGCTAGTGGACTATTACCACCTGTTGCTCCTCACATCTTGTTTGCTTAACCACCACCACATTTACATCCTGTGTATTAATTACTTTTTTGTTGCTGTGATAAAATACTTTGACTGAAGTCAACTTAAGAAAGCATTTGTTTTGGCTTACAGTTCCAGAGAAAGCAGTATGGAAGCAAGCAGTAGATATTGTGGCAGGAGCAGGAGGCAGAGACACTACATTTGAAACATACATAGGAAACAGAAAGCAAACTAGATATTAGGCAAAGCTATAAACTCTCAAAGTCTGCCTTCAGAGACATACTTCTTCCAGCAAAGCTCGATCTCCTAAACATTACCTAACCTCCCCAAACAGGGCCAACAACTGGGGACCAATTACTTCAAATACCTGAGACTTTAGGGGATGTTTCTCATTCAAAGCACCACAGTCCACACTCCAACCCCCATAAACTCATGACCATATCATAATGTAAAATCCATTCAGTCCAACTTCAAAAGTTCCCATATTCTTTCATAGTCTTAATACTGTTTTGAAGTCCAAAGTCCAAAACCTCTTTTGAGACTCAAGACAATCTCTTAAGTACTATGCCCTTTCAAAACAAAATGGCATGACATATGCATTCCTATCTCAAAATGGAAGAATGGGGGCCTAGTGAGACATTACTGGGCCAAAGAAAGACTAAAATCCAGCAGGACAAACATGAAATCATGTAGTTCCATGCTAATTTCTGTGATTTTAGTTTCATAGGGCTTAAATAACTTCACCTTTCCAGCTTTGCTCCCTACAACATTCATCTCTCTCCTTGGCTGAATCCACCCCCCCATACACAGCTCTCTTTAGCATATGTCTCACAGCTCTGGCATCTTCACCATCTCAGGGTCTCTACTGCAACCTAGCCTTCTCTTTCAAAGCATCACACAATGGTATCTCATGGCCACAAAGACTTAACCTGCTATATGTTACCTGGCCTTGGTAGCTCCCTGAAACTCAAGAGGAAGAATCAATTATCCCTTCACACTTTCATGTTTCATGCCTCCAAATCCAATACCATGTGGATGATACTATCAAGTTTAGCTGCCAGCTTGGGATGGACCTTTGCTCCCTTGGACCACATTGGTAACATTTTTCAATGAAGCTAATGCTTCCCAGAAACAAGAAACCTCACAGGTTTTTTTCTTTTCACAACTTTGGAAACAGCTGGGTGAGGTCTTTCCCAGGGGGAAATTTGCCATTGTTGCAGTACAGAACAGGAGGCCTCTCCTTGATGGTGCTAATCTCCTTAACAATCACAACCTCTCTTCCAGAACATGCTTTAGCTATAACATTAACCCTCCTAATGTTCTTTTTCTCTCCAAACAGTACATTTTTGTTTCATTATGCCCCACTTGCTCTTGTTCATTGTAGACCTGCATAAGAGTTATCAGTAATAATCATACCACAGACTCAATGTTATGCTCCCTTGAAATTTCCTCTGCCAAAGAAGTTAGTCCATTACTTTTTAATTTAGACATGGACAAATTCTTAAAGCTTGGGCAGAAGGTAGTCCAAGTCTTTGCCAAAATACTGAAGGAGTGGTCGCTAGCCATTGCTAATAGATACCTTGTTCTCCTCTGAAACTTCTTGAGCTGGGCCTCCACAGCCCTTTATTCCCTTGCCATTACTGTCTTCCAAAATCTTAGTAGAATGGGTCATTAAGATCTACTGATAGCATTCAACCACTTTTCTAGTCTAAAGTTCCAAAGTCCATTCCACATTCTTAAACACACACACACACACACACACAGAGAGAGAGAGAGAGAGAGAGAGAGAGAGGGAGAGAGAGAGAGAGAGACAGAGAGAGAAAGCCACCTACATATCAGTACAATACCACATATCTTTGTATTAGTTACTCTTTGTTGCTATGATAACACACCATAACTAAAAATTACTTATGGGAAAAAAGTTTATTTTGGCTTATGGTTCCCAAAGGAGAGCCCATAATGCTGGGAGAGGCATAGCAGCAGGTGGCCAGAGCAGGAAGCTCAGAGATTACATCTTCAGACACAAATAGGAAGCATACAAAGCAAACTAGAAGTGAGGTGAGGGTATAAACTCTCAAACTCCCCTAGTGACATACTTCCTCCAGCAAGGCTCCATTCTAAATGTTTCAAAACCTCTCCCAAACAGTGCCACCCACTAGGGACCAGATGTTCAAGTATATGAGCCTATAGGGGACCTTTCTCATTCAAACCACCACATCTTGTTTTTGGTACCTGACCTGGTTCATCTGGAGTGACCATCATCATCTATTGTACTTTATGTTTTATTTTGAGGGTTTCCTGATCAGTCCTTCCCATTGCTAACCTCCTACCAAACAGCACAACTCTTTAGGGGTTGATAGTAAAACATTACATGCCAAAGTTGAGATGGGATTTAATCAAGCACCACTTGTCAGATAAAGTTGGTCTGAATGTTAAGCCCATATTTCTCATTCACACTACTACCTTGTCATTTGAATTCTTTAAACAGTACATTTGACCTTAAAACACTGCCGGGCTCATTGGTTGTGGAGTCTCCTTTGTATTCAACTCATCTTCACTATATTCAAAGTATTTGAAAATGAGCTTCTGTGTAGGAAGGTGCTGGCATGTTTACAGCCATAAATCAGTGGATATTTAAAAGAGGTTTTTATCTAACAATTGCTTTGTGTTATTTAAATATCATTTTTACTTTAAAAATTACTTAACATGAATCTGAACCCTCAGAAACAGCTAATAACTCAAACAGCCTGAGTGGCAAGTATGATGCCATTATAATTATCTGAATATGTTAACATTTAGAAAATGGTCAGGTGCATTTACTGGCCTTTAGAAAAATAGAATGTGGCATGCAGACACTAATTAATCAATAAAGTTCTAATTGGATTCTATTAAGTATTGGAAGCGACATTTCAACTTAAATATTCCATGTATAACCTTGACCCATTCCCAAGTAGTGATAAAAGCCAATTAGGGTGGTATTCAGATTATAATTACAAATTCATCACCCTCACCTACATGAATATTACAACAATTAAAGAGAACACCAGAAGGAATGAATCGGCCTGCTATGCCTAGATGCCCCTTGCTTTGTTCTCACTGAGGAGGTTGGTCCACAAAGGTGGTTCTGAAGAGCAGGAGCTCTGGTGTTTCAAAGCCTGGTTCAGTCTTCCTTTGTTCAGATACTGTCTGTATCAGGCCAATGCTGCCACCTGCACAGTGGGGGTGGAGCCATTCGTTTTCAGCACTGTGCTCACACCTAGAATCGTGGACATGAGGAAGTCGCATACGTGCTAAATGCAGTGGAGTCCTGCAGAAAATAGCAGCTATTTTCTAGAGTCCTGAGGTCTGTATTCAGGGAATCTTAGGATGACACCTTGAACTCATGAGACAACACCTGACATTTTAACAGGGGAACCCTTTTTATTGTGTTCCCAAGTATTATTTCCAATCTTGTCTTCTGAAGGGTTTTATTAACATCCACAAATTACACATGAAATGGGTGTCTCTATGGTATTTTCATAGTGTACATAACGTATTTTGATTACGTTCATGCCCCCATTACATTTTCTGCCCCTCTCCCACTCTTGCTGATTTCCTTTAACCCAATTAGTTTTGTTTTGTTCTGACTTTTTGGTGACCTAATGAGTTTAACTGTAGCAGCGTAGGTGATGGGTTATTTGCAGTAGCATGGGCAATTTACTGGTGGCTACAACACTGAAGAAAATATCCCTCCCACAGAAACTCTTAACTGCCTAGTGATCCTCAGGGCAAGGCAGGGCCACAAAAGTTCCCAACCTGCCCCATGACAGGATGTTGATAGTCCCAGTCTTGTGAAGGTAATCACATTTGCTTTGAGTTCAGGGGAGCAGCAGCCATGTCATGCCTGGAAGTCAGATGCCACACAATCCCTTCCCTCTTTCCTCTGGCTCTTACTTTCTTCCCACCACTTCTTTATGCTGTCTCCTGAACCTGGAACTGGGAGATTTTTTTTCCAATTTCTGCTTTAACATTGAGATCACTTTATAACTTAATAATTACTTCCTCATGTGATACCACAATTTAATTGTTAGGCTATGTGGAGATGGAAAGCTGGCTCAGCAGTTAAGAGCACTGGCTGCTCTTGCAGAAGACCTTGATTCAAATCTCAGCACCCATATGGCAGCTAACAACCAGCTGTGGCTCTAGTTCCAGGGGATCAAATGCCTTCTTCTGTCCTCCACAAGCACTGCACAGCAAGAATGCACTTACATATATGCAGGCAATACACTCATACATATAAAAAAATAGACAAATCAAAAAAACTATTTTAAGAAAAAGAATATGTGGAGACAACCACCTTGATGACCCTCATTGGATCTGCTTCCACTATGAGCAATAACGTAGATGGTGCTAATTTCTTCAATAGATTAATTATATGGACTTAATAGCCTGTAGTTGGGTAGGTTTCAAAACTAAGCTGTCTGGATTCAAGTCCTAGCTATATGATCTCAGACCCATTAGCTTCCCTATGCCTTAGGCTTCTCCTCATTAAATGTGGATGATTCCTACGTGACACTTGTAAATGTTAGCTCTAGTAGAATTCTATTAACTTAATTTTCATTTTTCACTCTAAATATTTCTAACCTTTTCAAAGAATTGGTACAGAATATGATGTACAATCTCTTTTCCAGTCCACTGAACCTTGCTTGGATGCCAATTTTAACACCAAAGCTTTGGTTAAATTGATCATTTGATAAGCAACTTTGCTAGATATGTTACATTTTCCATATCTATGTGATAAAGAAATCACCTTCTTTGTGCAGCATGCAAATTAGGAAATATGAGCTCCAAAAGAGAAGAAAGGAAACTTAGCTCATAGCTTGCATGCAGATGTCCAGGGATTATAGAGCACAGAGGTGTCAGAGCTCAGACACTTCAAAAGACTTTGTAGCCAGTAGTGATGTGCCCAGAGTTGCAGGAAGCTAAGACCTTGGCTTTAGAACAAGTGCTACTATGAGATGTAACAATGGAAATCAGCTTCAATCATTATCACAAAGTCATTTAATAAGGTGACACCGTAATGTTTCAACAATGATGTCTAGCATTCAGAGGAGAACATCCTACTTCCTCCTGTGCACACAGAGCCTAGGTGCAGACCTGGCACTGCACCACACATACTCAGTTGGTACTGTCAGTCTCTACTGGGCAGCACAAAGTGAAAGATTTTATGAGGCACCAGGCAAGATGTTTGCAGTTTCTTCTGGAAACAATGCCTGTATGAGAGTGTGAGTTCAGCTGAGGGGAAGCTCAGCTGGTAAAGTGCTGGACATGCAAATGTGAGGACCTGAGTTCAATTCGCCATTCCCACACTTTAAAAAATGCCAAGTGCATTGGCATGCGTGTGTGATACAGCCCTGGGGAGGTAGAGACAGACCCTGGGGCTCACTGGCTGGCCAGTCTTGCCTGCTTGGCAAGTTCCAACACATGAGAGACCCTGTCTCAGAGACAAGGTGGGTGGTACCTGAAGCCACACACATGTACACACATGTATGCACACCTGCACACACATGTACCTGTATACCCACGATACACATGCATTCATAAAGGATGAATTCAATAGCCAAACTTTTTAATACAAGTGGCAATTTGATTAAGCATGCATTTGAAGTGTCACTAGATCTCATGATGACCTTCAAATTCTATCATGCAAATAGCTACTTCTTTACAGTGTTATTACTACTATAAACACTTAATTTTACTTACCAAAGCATTTCTGGTTCTAAGGACTGTAGAGAAGGGACTACCCTTCTAAACCACAGCCTATTAGGGAAGAACATTTTCAGACCTGAACTCCATTCCCCATTGGAGACTCAGTATGATCTTGAATTGTTTCCCTAGCATCACAAAGTCATTAAATAAATAACTTAGAGAAGTCCTAAAACCAAACTTTGCTGCAGCTTTTACTATATGAATTTAGGGAGGGCTCCAAAAATCAAAATTGTTTCATTAAGATATCTGAAAAGTATTTTCTTTATAAATATTAATGTTTTGATTGTTGAGTCTTATAAAATGTCTACTTTTCAAAAGAATTCTAATTTAAAAGCTTATGATCTCATTAACTTTTTCTTTTTTTACATTTTATTGTGTGTGTGGGGGGGTGTATACCATGATCCTCATATTGAAGCTCAACTTGGGCAACTAGTGCCAGTTGGTTCTTTCTACCATGCTGGGTCCAGGGATGGAACTCGGGTTGTCAGATTTGGTGATAAGTGTATTTACCCACTAGTCCATCTCACACAACTAACTAAAATAGGCAAACTCATAGATACAGAAAGATTAGGGGTTGATGGGACAGAGAAGGAAGAAATGGGAAGTGACTGCCTTAATGGGAGAGGATTTCCTTTTGGGGTGACAAAAATGTTTGAGAACTGAGTAGAGATGAGGTTACAATACATGAATGGTTAGGTTTCATATTATGCGTATTTTACCAAAATAAAGAATTTCCCAAAAACAATCTTTTAGAAATAATTCCATAGAAATAGATAGAGGAATTATTTTTTCAGGGTATGAGGGGAGTTTTGGGTCAGAACAGACCCTCATTCTAATCCTAGCTGCCCTACTTTCTAGCTACATGGTCCTGGACAACTGGTTTGATACTTCAGAACCTCATGTAAGTATCAACTTGGTGTAGGACTGCTAAGGCAGACCAAATACCATGCACAGTATTTGAGTAAGAAAAGGTAGTAGTAGTAATAGTAAAGTGATGGCCACATCACCACGGATTCTCTAAGGTCATATATAAGTAAAATAGGATGACAGAAGGGGCGTTTTATTGTAAGGAACTTGCTGAAAGTGAGCCTCTGTAAGTCCCAAAAGACTGGTTCTGGTGTAATTATATTAATCCACCAGGTTTTGAAGTTTTCTTGTTTCTTCCTGAACTAGAATTAAGTGCAAATAATATTTTGACATTTAAATAGAATAAAACTAATAAGGAAAAACATTATTCAAATTACTGTTCCTCTGGGAATGATGTCATTACACCTGTTTGAAAATTTAAACTGTGGGCTGAATAATTAAGTTAGAAGGGACATAAAGGATTAAAGTAATAGGCAAAATATACATTTCGAAGCATATGTAATCTACTGATACTTTTTCCGTGGCCTTATCTTGCTTTAATAACTGAAGCTGTGCTGGATAGCTTTAGTTGTCAACTTGACATAACAGGGTGGAGGGAGACACAATTGGAGAATTGGTTCCATTGGACTGGCCTGTGGCCATGTCTGTAGGGCATCTTCTTGATTACTGTGTGATGTGGGAGGGCCCAGGCCATTGTGGGTGGTCCCACCCCTGGGCAGATGAGCCTATGTTGTATAAGAAAGTAGGTTGGGCAGGGGCCAGGGGAGCAAGCCAGTAAGCAACCTTATTCCAAGACCTATACTTCAGCTCCTGCCTCCAGGTTCCTGCCCTGAATTCCTACCTTGGGCTCCCTGATGAACTGTGACACAGGAGATGTAAGACAAATAAACTCTTTCCTCCCCAAGTTGGTATCGATCAGAGTATTTTGTCACAGCAATGGAGAAAAAAACTAGAACAGAAATAAAGGAGCCAGCCTGGGCCAGTGAGACAAGCTGTGTGTGCTGTGGATGGTAGAGCCAGAGAACTAGAGTTGCCAACCTTTGGAGTCCAGATCATGAATGTATCCCAGATGTCTAGCCTTGAGCTACTTTGCTGGACTTAGGCTTTGCCAAACGGAAGCTGTGCCCAATCCTTCCATTTTGAAATAAGACAGTATGTGTTTTGGATTTTACAGGAGTCCACAGTTAAGAGACTTTTAAAAGGGACTATTAACTTTTAAATGTTTGGATTTTTTTAAGGACTGCACTGTGGGACTTTAAGGTTGTACTATCTTATGTTGTGATATTAACATCATATCTTGGAGACAAGAAATGGAAATGTTGTTTTTTAATAGCGATGTGTTTGTGTCTCAAAGTGATAAGTGGCCAATTGTGCTAGATAGCTTTAGCTGTCAACTTGACATGCCTGGGTAGAGGAAGCCTCAGTTGGGGACTTGTCTCCACTGGGCTGGCCTGTGGCCATGTCTGTGGGGTATTTTCTTGATTTTTTGAGTGATGTGAGAGGGCCCAGCCCACTGTGGGTGGTGCCACCCTTGGGCAGGTTGTTCTGTACTTTATAAGAAAGCAGGCTGAGCACAGGCCAGGGGATCAAGCCAGTAAGCAGTGTTCCTCCATGGGCTGTGCTTCAGCTCCTGCCTCCAGGTTCCTGCCCTGAGTTCTTACCTTGGGCTCCCCAATGAATGTGACCTAGGAGATGTAAGACAAATAAACCCCTTCCTCCCAAAGTTGGTATTGGTCAGAGTGTTTTGTCACAGCAGTCAGACAGACTAGAACAGAAGCAAAACATAGGTGAATGTACAGCTGAAGTAGTTACACTTAGGGAGACATTTAACACTTGATATGCCTCTTACTGTAACCCATAAACATGCTACTCGCCTCATAAATATTTATAAAATCTTCTACAATGCAGAACCCACTAGGCTATTCTCCACCTTGGCACAGGCCACTCCAGTTCTCTTTGCAGTGTTTGTTTTTCTTTGCTGAACAAACCTGCTTAAACTGTCTCTTGAATGAATTCTTTCCTTCAAAAAGACAAGAACTGAGAGACCTTGTAACACAAATGGCCTGACTTCCAACCAGTCAGAATAGTTTTACATTTTACCAAGGAAGATGAGAAAGAGATGAAGAGAAACTACAAGAGATCAACAGAAGAAAAAGAAACATTCTTGTGTGTATGTTCTAGGATGAAATCAAATTATTCCTCTAGATTAGATAGTACAGAATGTTGTAGTTTCTACTGACCCTCCTGCCAAACCTGTGTGTTTTGCCACCTCCTTTAAGTTAGGAAAGGACATCCATGAATTTAGAACTTTCCTGCTCTAAAGAAAGTGCCTAGTCTTTGCAAATGCAATGATCCAAGCTCATTTGTAAATCAGTCTCCATGCACTGATACCCATAGAAGTTTGTCTCTTTCCTCCTGTTCTTAACATTGCTGTCCACTGACATTTTTTACAGCACAAGAACTGTGTTCTAATGACCTGTTTGGCTGTCATGTTTTCTCTCTGGTCTGAGTTCTTAGTCTCTGTTGTGAAGCTCATCAGGAACAAGGGACACATTCGAATGACAAGGGAGTACTGTTTTGTATTTTTACAGAGCACTCTTCTTGCTGACAGTCCTCTACAATGGAATTCTAATGCACACTCTGTGACACCATTAAGCATTATTTCCTAGGTGGCCCCTGAAAAACATAAACAGAGTCTTGATTAATTGATCACTGCCAGCCTTTCTACTTCTAAGTATTGAAAGCACGAGGTTGGAAATGAATTGTTATTGCTTTCCAACATCATATGCTAAGGAGTGTCTCAGGCAGATAAATAAGTATGATGAAATATGAGTTCAAGATTTGAACAAAATGGGGCAGTGATGCTAAGAAGGAATGAGAGACTGAGGAAAAATTCAGAACAATCATCCAGCTTCTTTACTCCAGGGTAACATCTGCCTAGTTCTTTCTATGCAATATGTATACACAAAAAAGTTGGGAGAAGGAAGGGAAGAGAAAGGAAAAAACATTCTGATCAAAGGATACAAACTAAAGAAGCCAGTATTCCTTTCATGGTTATTGGTATCTTGGCTTTACTTTTATGAATGTGGTGACATGCAGGGAAGTGCTGCATAAGGGAGAACTCTTCAAGACAACAA
The DNA here is from genome assembly GCF_000622305.1 of Nannospalax galili. Lineage (NCBI taxonomy): Eukaryota > Metazoa > Chordata > Mammalia > Rodentia > Spalacidae > Nannospalax > Nannospalax galili. The sequence continues at coordinate 705,984 of NW_008348999.1, read as the reverse complement.
GGTCACTGGTCACTAAAGGCACATGGGGGACTGATTCTGCCTCAGTGCCCATGGAAATAAAAGGTAGCGAAGAAAAAAAAAATGTTCTCAAGGAATCCCCAGAGCTGGGGAGATGAGTCAGTGAGTAAGAGCACATTCTGCTCAAGCTTGAGGGCCTAGGTTCTTGCCTCAGCACTCATGTAAAATGCTAGGTGTAGCCAAAGCATATGCATGCTTGGAACACCTGCAGGTGGGGGCATAGATAAGAGCAACACTGGGGTTTTCTGGCTCTCAATGCAGCTCCAAGTTCAGAGAGAGATCCTGTCTCAAGGGAATAGGGCAGAGAGTGATAGAGCAGGTATCTAGGTCTTCATCTGGCACCCAGATTCATGCACAAGTACGTGTATACTACACACCCACACATCATACACACGCACACAGGAAAAAAAAGTCTCCAAGCTTCTTCTTCCAGGATGCTTGTGATTTAATGTAGTGTCTCTGTACCTTATTATGATCACACAAATGAGAAGCATTTTAATGTAGTCACACCTCAGCATTTGGAGCCTGCGGCTCCTCCTACAGGTCACTGAAAGATGCTCAGAGCAGCTTGAACCCACTGGACCACTGTGGAATCTTGCTCAACCTGCCAAAGGATCTCATCACTGGAACATGATTTTTACCTACATTTGGTGAAAAGCTAGTAGAAAGGGTAAAACTCTTCAGAACTACATATGTAGAAAGTTCACAGAGAAAAAGAGACAGAGGAAAAAGAGAAACTGCACATTTTGGGCAGAGTTAGGTTGAAAGCAATTTCATGACGTGCTAAAAATGTCTATATTTTATCTTATTCCTGTTCTCAACTGAGAATAAAAAACAAACAAAAGAGAATCAGGTATATAAAAGACATTGCCACACTGTATTATGTTTATCTGGAAGAGGAAAGAAAGCAATTTGCATATTATGTTTAATATTAAGATCAAAAGTAAATAATAATAATCATAATTACCATAATTGCCATTTGGGGAAGATACACAAAATATCATCTTGCCTGTGTGTCAAGTTAATGTTAAAAATCAAAACATGATCTATGTGTTCCCTCAGTTCATAATACAAATATCTGATATTTATGTAGGACTTTGCAGTAATTTTTAAATGGTTTTTCAGACTATGAGAGTTAATACTGTCAATTTGGTAGGATCTAGAATCACCAAGCAAACAAAACTCTAAGCATGTCTTTGGGGTAGTTTCAAGATTGAGTTAACGGAGGTGGGAAGATCTGCCCTAACTGTGGGTAGCACCATGCCATGGGCTGGAATCCTGAACTGAAGAGAAAGGGAAAAGGAATCTGAGAACCAGGCTTCCTGACTACAGATGCAATGTAATCAGTTGCCTCATGGTCCTGTCACCATGGCTTTCCCACCATGATGGACTGTACCCTCAAACTGAGAAAAAATGAACACCTTCCCCCCTCAAATTGCTTTTGTCAACTATTTTGTCATAGCAATGAGGAATGATACCAATATCCAGACCATGTGCTTTGCTCTCATGAAGGTGCTACCCGAAAACAGGTCCTGGGAAACTCAGGATCCACACAGTGCTACTTTTAAGTTTATATTTTAACCAGCTCTTGGTGTTCATGGGTTTTCTAGGTCTGGTGTGATATTACTACAAATTTAGTGCTTGAAAACAAACCAAGCTTATTGGTTACTTTTCTGGAATTATGCTTTACTTGGCTAAAGTTAGGATACAGGTACCTTCTGTATGCTCTACACAAATCTGTTTCTCTGTCTTCTCTATCTTCAAGGGGATACCTGCATCCTCTATTCCATTACCCACCCACCCCTTATCTCACCCTAACTCACCACTTCTGTTTCCATATTTCTTAATTATTTTCTTATCTTGTTTTAGATCTTTAAAAAATTATATGTATATGAATGTGTGCCTGAGTATTATGTATATGCTTCAAGTGTGTGAAAGTGTCTTCAGATACCAGAAAGGGGCATGAGATCCCCAGGAACTGGAGTTTCAGGTGGTTGTGAGCCACCTGATGTGGGTGCTGGAAACTAAACCCAAGTTTTCTGCAAGAACAACAAATCCTCTTAATTGTTGAACCATCTCACCAGTCCTTCATCTCTGATCTTTTACCTTTCTCTTAGAAGGATGCCTGTGATAATATATGATCACCTACATAACTCAGAATGAGCTCTTCATTTTGCTTTTAATTTTAATTACATTTGTTCCTTCTACCGTATTAATTAAGTCTTCATTGTTACAGAGTTCTGAATTTGAACATCTTTGGAGTCACTATTCAACCTAACAGTGGCATACACTGACATATAAGAACAGCCATAGTGATGAAGAGAACTGTTTGGGTAACAAGAGTTTTATATGCCAGACATGGTGGTGCACAATTTTAATCCCAGCATTCAGAGGGGAGAGGCACGCAGATCTCTATGAGTTCAATAAGGGATCCTGGTTATAAAACAAACATAAAGATATTCCAGGCAGCTATATAACCAATGAAACTTTCATTAGTCCATTACCCAACTTAGGTAGGAGGTAAATTAATGGGAAAATCAAGAATGGGGTGAGTGTTTAGACACAATTCTATTGACCGTGTGAAAGAATCTGAGATGGCAGAAATGGCTGTCCTGTCCCAATTTTAGTGTAAAGAAGGATTTGCATAGGTTATTTTTTCCAGTACTGAAATGTACACTTAGCCCTTAAAGTTTCTGGTTTTCAATTCTCCTCATTTGCCTGTGAGTTTGTAAATATCAACCACAGTTATTTTTAATTACATCTCTGGTAAGACATTTCTGAGTATGATTCTGTTGAATGGTCTGTCTCTTGACAATGAAACTGCTTTCCCTTGGTTTTTGTTTGTCTTATGTATTTTGACTGATTTCTGGGCATAATATATGGAAGAGAAGAGCCTGAAAGTCAGAAGTAACTAGGCGTAGAACCCAACACACCTTTACATCTTCTAGGCTGTTTATAGGGAGAGTTTGGTCAGTCTCACTAGAAATTGATCCATGCATAAGGCCCTGCATCTTGTGGACTGTGTGATATTAGATCACAATTACCTCTAATTCTCAGTGTCCTCACCTAAAATTGAGATACTATTATAACTCTCACGGTATTGCCATGGATATTAAATTAAATATTAGTCTGTTATTTGTATGTAAAACAAGTACTTGGCACAGTCATCTAAGCATGATTATTGCATTGTGGGTATTCCTTTGTGGTGGTTTAATACCTGACTAATAACAGACTGACCTTTAAAGGTACCCATTTCAACTAAGAGTGTGACCCAAACTGTTCTGAGAACTTGTTCCTTCAGATTTTTCCTAGAATTGTGTTCTTAGAGGCCGTTCTCTCTCTTTATTGAAACCATTCAGCATGAAACAGGGAGAGAAAAGCAGAATTTGCATGATCAGGGGACTTTTCCCTTTCTGATTCCTACTGTCAGAACAGCACACACATCCACAAACAGATATTAGCAATCTAATCCCATATGTTGTTTGCAACACAAATGGGGTAATCTGTTGCTTTCAAGGAATATCCATTGTTTGCAGAGTTTGAGATTCACAACATAGACACACACATAGATTGTTCTAGGTCAAGGGCAAGGGAGAGTCACGAGAGATTAAAGTTACATGCTTAGTTTACAAGAAACCCAAGGCTGTGTTAGCTGGTTTACATTAATAAACAAGCTGAGATAGTGTTAAATGACCTTAAAACATGAGACTAACTTTGGTTACAAGGTTAAGGAAAAATCATTAGCCCAGAAAAGTCATTCTCACACTCCTGTTCACTATCTCTTTCATTACTGGTATTGTGATTTTCAAACAACTGCTGCCATTTTACCTTTGCATTGTCATTACCCAGGGAGCCTTTAGAAATACAGATATTGGGCTGGGGAAATGACTTAGTTAGTAAAGTGCTTGCTCTGCAAGCATGAGGACCTTAGGTCAATCCTGAGAACCTGTGCTTTAAAAACAGCCAAGCATGATGGCATGTTTACATAGCCTATAATCCCAGTGCTAGGAAGGCAGAGACAAGAGGATCCCTGGGTCTCACTGGAAAAGTAGGTCAGACAGATCAGTGGGTTCCTGCTCTAGAAAAGACTGTCTCAAAAACTAGATAGAGGCTTCCTGAGGAAGGACACCCAAGTTTGACCTCCAGGCTCCACATACATATGCACACACATATATACCTACACACATATACACACCAACACACACACACACACACACACACACACACTACAGACACTTTGGTTCTCCTAGGACTACGACAATGAGGCTAACTCCATTTTGGGCCCCCACTTCCATTTTTTCTTAAGCCGGCTCAACAGACAGCTCAAAGTCTGTATTTAGTTCCAGTAAGTCACTTCCCCCGAGAATTTTGTTTTCTTTTTAGAAATAGCTGACCACAGGGAGGAATGTCGCCACCCAAACATTGCAGTTGTGTGTTCCTTGCCTACCCAAGGGAAAATAACCTGAACGATGTCCTGTCTTCTTAGTAATATGCTGAAATAATAATAACCAAAATGCTCCTTTCCCTCAAGGTCATACATATGTTAAGGAAATGATTAACCATTGCTTGTTTTGGCTTCTGTAAACGTGCGCATTGATGCATGCATTTAAGGGTTAGTCAGTGTGACACCACTGTCCTTGCAACTGCTAATACCACAAGAATGAAGCAACTTGTGGTTTCTGCCTTTAAATATTCCCCTTCCCCTCATAGCTTCATTGCAGTCTCCCTTTTTTAAAGCTGAAACTTTAAAAAAATTGGCTAATTTAATCTAAATCGAGTCTGTGGTCTCTCTGGTGGCCCCAAACACCATGACAGGACCTGATTTAGGCTTTAGTAATTTTAACTCTTCTTGTTTACTATCCAGAGCAGTTAACACTGAGAAGCAGTATAAGATTTCCTAGATCACCATCAGCACCATTTCAAAGTCATCTCCTTGCAGCCAACCACAGGTAGTAGATATCTAGGCTGAGAAGGATTGACCCAGACAGCTGTCTCTGAGGATCTCCTAAGGTCTTTTCCACCTGTTAACAATACCTCCTCCAAGCCACATTAGATGCCCCAAATGTAAACATTTTCAGGAAGTCATTACAAGGTTCCATGAAGACATGCTTTCCTATGATGGGATATGTCTTCACTTAAGGTCAGGTGCACCTATCTGACCCAGAAAGCAAAGAACAGGCTACCTGAACAGGGCCAAGCAGTGGGGATTACAGACAGGATTATAGGGAGACAGAGAGAGGAAGTATCACATGTATGCTTCATGAGAGCTAGTATAGCCAGGAGGCTCCCTAGCATGCCAACTTATCAAAGAAGGAAGGAGGGATGAAGAAACATGGAAAGGAAAAATTCAGGGGTAAAGGGCCTAGAATGAGATGAGCAGCTTCCAGTGAGATCACTCATGCAGTCTATACATACTGTGTGTGCTGTGCTTCTCATGGCTTCATTTGGTCCTGTCTTCCAGAATAAGATGTCAGGTTGCTATTAGAGAATAGAAAAGCCCTGAGTGGGGGCAGGATTTCAATAACACCAACATCATTAATTACATTGCTTAATCACTTGTGTGTTTAATTAAGTGGTTTAGTTATCCGGTCAATCTGCAGGCAATTTCTGAGCATTTATTAATTGCAAGGCATCCTGCTAAGATTCTAAGGCATCCCAGTGCCTCCAGATTTCTGGGTTTGTGCCAGCTGCCGCTCTGACTTCCTGCTGGTGACTGTGAATTGAACTAACTGGAGCTGATGGTAGAGAATGATGTCAGGTGTTAGGGAACTTGTCTGAGTTCTGGCTCTGTGACTCTTAGGCCACATGACTAGGAGGACACTTCCTCCTCTCTGATCTCTAGTCTTCTGGCTGTAGACAGTACAGTGTGTGAATCAGTGTTTAAGGACCCTCCAATGCAAGTGCCATAAATGTTCATCAGAACTGCCTCCCTGTCTACTTCATCTGAGGCAACAAACTGAAAGACCACAAACAAACCTACTGGGCAGGAAGGCACCCAACAATGCGTGACATCCTTCCTGTAACAAAGACATACACTGAAAACAACTGGCAAATGAGGGCTGGGGAAATAGCTCAGTCAGTAAAGTGTTCAAGCCACACAAGTGTGAGGACCTGAGTTCAGTCCCCAGAACCCATGTAAAAATGTTGAGCACGGTGATAAGCTCTTGTAATTCCCTCACCAAGACAGCAGAGACAGGCAGAGCTTTGGGACTTGTTGGTCTGCCAGCCTAGCCTACTTGGTAAGGTCTAGGCCGGTGAGAGACCCTGTCTCAGAAAACAAGCAGACAGCATGAGGAAGGACAACCAATGTTCCCCTTTAGTCTCCATATGCATGATGCATGGGTACATGTGCACATGTACACCTGGACACACCAATACACACAGAGACACAAAGTGACAGCTGAGCCCCTAACAAGCTTCCTTTTGCTTATGATTTACTCTTCTGTGCCTCAAATAATAAGATTTTTTGCCTGCCAGTGTTTATAATAAATTTCACCTGTATGTAACTAAGCCCAGAGAAAAATACAAAGAAAGGATCCCCTCATTCCTGGCCTCTCTAGAATGCCGACCACAGGCTCTGCCCTTCTCACCAACAAAACTGGGGCATTCTTGCAACCTTTTGAGTGCCATTGACACCATCCTGTCACAGGAAGTAAGGGACACGGCTAGCAATCTCTAGCTTTCATTTGATTTAGTGCCTTTGATGTACCTGTCTTTTCATGCCATATTATGATGACGACACACAACGTGGCATCCCTGGCACACCAGGAAAGCCAGGTCTCCCCACTGTGGCTGGACACAGAGGCCACAACAAAAACCCTCATTTGTCTGACAGCAGCTGAGCCAAAGAGCATCTTTCAAGCCCGTCTTCCTTTACATGCATCTTCGGCCTGGCCATTCCCAATCAGTAAATTACTCATTTCCTCCAACTTGGACTCTTTCCCCTTGGATTAAAATAGTGGCATTGGGGCTGGAGAGATGGCTCAACGGTTAAGAACATTGACTGTTCTTGCAGAAGACCCGGGTTCGAATCCCAGCACCCACATGGCAGCTAACAACTGTCCATAACTCCAGTCCCAGGGGATCTGACAGTCTCTTCTGACCTCCGCAGGCATTGCACGACACAGGTGCACCTACCTACACGCAGGCAATACACACACATAAAATTTAAAATATATTTTAAATAGTGGCATTAATGTAATCAATAATAATTTATCCAAGTTTCTCATACTCAGAGACCAGAGCACATATATCCCATCTTTAAGAAATGAAAAATAAAGGGTTGGAGAGATGGATCAATGGTTAGGGCATTTGCCATGCTGATGTAAAAGCCAGAGTTCTGATCCCCAGAGCCCATGCAAATGCCAGGTGGGTGTGGCAGCCTGCTTGTAATTCCAGCCTGAGAAGATGGAGATAGGGAATCCCTACTTAAGCTGGCTAGCAAGACTAGCAAGACTAGCCATAATTACGTGATTCCAGTTTGACTACGAGACCTGCTTCAATGCAAAAGTTTGGAGCACAATCAAGGACGTTTCTACAGGAACAGAAACATACACACAAGTGCCCACACATGTGAAAAGCATGGCTACACAAGCATATGCATTACATACACACACGCACACACACACACACACACACACACATGAAAAAAATCAAAAAAGAAATGGAAAGAATGAAAGATTAGTACAAATGTACAGTAATCAAAACAGTGTGGTACTGGCATGAAGACAGACATATAGACCAGTGGAATAAAATGGGCTGTCTGGGAGTGAACCCTCATATGTACGGTCAAGCCTAAGCACTGAGGCTTTTCAATGGGGAAAGGACACTCTTACCAAATGGTGCTGGGTGTCGATAGACAAGAAAATGAAGTTGGACTGCTATCATATTCAAAAGTCGATTAAGAATGGATCAGAAATTTAAAAGCAAGAGCTAAAACTAACAAACTCTTCAAAGAAAATACAAGAGAAAAAGCTTTATGGCTTTAAATTTGACAATTGTTTCTTGAATACAATACTAAAAATAGGCAAAAATAGGAAATAAATCAGGAATCATGAAAATAAATAACTTTGTGCATCCAAGGAGAGCATCAAAAGCACAGTGACAACCTATACAAATACAAATCATTTATCTGATAGAAGTCCAGACTACTTAAAGAAACCTCCCAATGATTCAACAATAATAAAGGCAAAATGTACATGAAGGGACTACAAGGGAACCTATGTTCTTGCAGTCCAAGTAAAATTACATAATAAAAGGGCTAGTAGAATGCATGTACATGAAAGAACAGGGAAATATTCCTGGGATCCAAAGGTTTAAGCAAGAATGAGGAGAGGGGAGTGGGGAAAAGGGGTGGATTAGCCAAAACTAGGGGTGTATGACAAAGTCTTATGAAACACCACTACTTTATAAGCTAATTAAAGTACACATTTATTTTTTAAAAGGAGTTTGAACAGAAGTACTCCATGTTGATGAATAATGCTGTTCCCCAAAGAATGAGTCATTAAATGAAAATCTCATTGCCAGGCCTGGGTTGTCTGTGATTTATTGGTCAGACATACTAAAAAGAGCATAGGCTATTGTCATTGCTCTTGACTGCTCACCATAACTAGGTGGTAAAACACCATTGCTAAAGACATCACATACTTTGGTTATAGGAAACTGAGAAATTAATCTTTAAATGACTAGAAAGTTCTCCCTGCTGGCTATGTTTCATAGTGCTGGAAAGGGCTATGCAGGCTGCTGGGGGACAAAAGATGTCAGTGGTCTTACCCAGCACTGGAGCCTACTTGCTGCAGTTACAACTTGAAATGCAAGCTGTACCCACTGATGCAGTAGTGTCAAGACTGTTTATAGGGGCATCTGCTGCTTTCTTGATTGAATTTATGCTCCACAGGAGGGATTTCATGCCTGGTGCTATGAACATGGTCAAAACCCATGGCTAAGGAAATTAGTCCCTAGAAGAGTACCTAGTGAGTTGTTTTTCTAAATGGTCATTTTATGTTCATATTCATAGATTTGTGCTGCTCCCAACCTTGGTCAGGGAAGCTTATTGTGGTAGGTAGTGGTTAATGCAAAGATGCATTCCTATTCAAAGTGCTGAGAACAAGGGACTGTGACTGCTCAGCCATAGATGGGACATCAATGAGAATTCCTCTACCTCTGCACAAGGCTCAGGGAACACTAGTAATGAGGAAGTAGAAAGAATGTAAGAGCCAGAAGCTGGGGAACATTGCTATGAAATGCTGTCCTCTGGACATAACATGGCTGCACTCATATGAACTCACAGCAGCAGTGGTTACCTACATAAGACCTGCACAAGATCAAGCCAGTTAAAGAAGGGTTGAGGTCCCAAACCTAGCTGAGGAGTTGATGGCTGCTGGGGGAGGGAGAGTCCCTGTTCTTTAGGAGTGCTGCGATTGGAAGGTCCCCAGGCCTTAGTAGATGACCCCAAGTCCATAAGCATGGGCAGCACTAGCCAGATTCAATGTATTAAAGTAATTAACTAGGGCCTGGAAAGATGGCTCATCAATTAAAAGCACTGGCTGCTCTTGCAGAGGACCTGGGTTCAGTTCCCAGGCCCTACATGGCAGCTAACAACCATCTATAACTCCAGTTCTAGGGGGTCTGACACCTTCTTCTAACTTCTGCAGGCATTCACACATATGGTGTACTTACGTACATACTGGCAAAATACCCATACACATAAAATAAAAATTAATAAGATTTTAAAATAAAAATTAACTAATTAAAAATTAGGAGAACACATGAAGCTGGGAGAGAAATGAGACAGAGGTCCTTGGGGGAGTTGGACAGGGCACTGAGGGGTGGATATGACCATTGCATACATGTATGAAATTTTGAAAGAATAGATAAAAATAAAACTTAAACAGACAATTCAATTTAAAAGTAAAATTCTGTTGTTTGCAATTTTTTAAATAAAACTTAAAACTATATTCTTCTTTTAAAGAATGTTGGAAATGCTGGGTTTTATACTGAATAAATTTCAAACACCAGGACAATCCTGCCTCTTTCATCTTGGGCCATGGCTCACATCTTCTCACAGCATATAACCAACAGCAGTTCCTGGGGTTTCGATTTGGACTCTGGTATGCAGGATCAGCAGAGTTTGTTTTGGAGTCAAGGATAGCACAATCTGAAAGGATGAGGGCAACATGCAGAGTCCATTGTGCCACTCTGTTCTCTAAGCGGGCTTTGTACTATTTTCTAAAATCTCTACAATAAGCAACTTTTTCTGAGGGTCGTTTTCCTGCCTCAGGTGATTGACAGGCCCATTTGGATTGACCCTTACCAATGGAGCAAAGGTATGTTTTGGTTCTTCATCAGAAAACCTTCTGATAGATAGTAATCTTATAAGGTTAGGGCTCCTGGAGCCAGGTTTAGACAGTTAACAATCTTCCAGTCAGTTTCAGAAATCATGTCTTCCTCCAGGACCAGAGATGGCACTCAGGCCCCATTCTTCTGTCCAGTAATTAAAATCCTGTTATCCAAGTCCTTTTTTATTTTTTCATAGGCTATGAGAAAGGGGTCCAGCCCCAATAACCTCTAAGCCTGTTAATATCTAACTAGTTACCTAACAATGGCAGTTCATAAATTTTTATTTCATTTATGTATAAATTTTTACATTTATATTTTTATGAAAATACTTGGTTTTCATTCTATTGTTAAGAAATCCAGCTACTTTTTGCCTTTAAAAAAATCAAGCCCTGTGACTGAGGAGATGGCTCAGTGGGTAAAAAGCCCTTGTTATGCAAGCCTAAGGACCTGAATTCAAATTCTTGCACCCACATAAAAGCTGAATGTGGCAGTGTGCACAGGGCTGGGGGCTGGAAGCAGGAGAGTGAGTGGGGTTTGCTGACCAGCCTATCTATCTAAAAGAGATATGCTTTCCATGGGAAAACAAGATTAAGAGTGATAGAGGAAGACAGTGGACATCAGTCTTTGGTCTTTACATATGCATGGATGGGTATGTGCTCCTGCACACACACACACACACACACACACACACACACACACACACATGCGTGCACACACAGGGTGAGGAGACAGCTTAGCAGAAAAGTGATCACTGCACAAGCATGAGGACCATAGTTCATATCCCCAATACTCATGCAAACGTCAAGTGGTAATGGCAGCCCACTAGTAATCCCAGTCCACGGAAGATGGAGACACAGAATCCCAGAAGGAAGCAGACCCTGCCTCAATAGAGAGAGAACAGTCCAATTGTGGAAGACATCCAGCATCAACTTCAAGCCTCCATAGATGTACCTATACACATGTAGACATTTATACATACATGCACACAGATCATATATATATATATACATATACATATACATATACAAAAAGAAAGAAAAAAATCATTCTCCAAACTTCTTCAAAGAAGCATCATTTTCAAGAATATTTCTAGGGGGAGATACCTGTGTATTATGCATACTGAGCCCCTTATTTACAAAGGAGACATGGATGTCTTTCAGCAAGCATCTTTGAACAGAGATAGATGAGGTGTAGTGGTGAAAGACTGGTGGTTTTGAGCCCTAAAGACCAGGCATCCAAAGGAAGGTAAGAGAAAAACAAAAAAGGACATTCTAAGTATAGGACCAGTTTGTGCAAAAACAATTCAGTACCATGGTCACTCTCTCTTTCATAGCTTCTCTTTGGGCAGTTTCTGTTATTCACAGTCCAACATAGGCTGAGAACATTAAACAGAAATGTCCAGAAATAGAAAATTCATAAACTTTAAGTTGAACAATTTGATGATTAATCTTGATTGTCAACTTGACTAAAGCTGGAATCAACTAAGGATTGGGCATACCTGTAAACAGTTTTCTTGATCAGGTTATTTGAAGTGAGAAGGCCCACCCTAAATGTGGGCACCCCTGTCCTGTGGCAACCAGATAAAAGGAGGTCTGAAGGGAACAGCCTTGCCGTCTGCCTGCTTGTCTTCATTTTGCCTTCCCATCCTGCTGGCAAGTCCATCTGCTCTGTTCCCAACTTCCTGTCAAGTTCATCTAACCATTTCCACTGCCATCATTCACTGACATCAGAATTCAAACTTTTAGGTCTTCCAACATGGACTAAAGACCAATGAATTTCCAGGAATCATCCAGGCCTTCAGTGCCAGAATGGGACTGTTGAGGCATCCAGTCTTATAGAGAGAGCAGTTATGCAGGATCTCAGCCTTTCCAATTTAAAGACAGCTGTTGCTGGATTTAACCAGTCCACATTATGTTAGTCAATCTAATAAATTCATTTGTAATATATATTCATGTTATGTGTTCTGCTCCTGTGGAGAACCCTAACATAGACACTCCTTTGAATAGCAGAATGGTGTTGTTGGGCTACTTGGTATAGCCTACCTGAGATGTGAATTGTCCCTGTGCCCAGCAAATCTATGCCCTGCATCCTTCCTGCCCATTATCATTTAACTGTAAGGTTTGCAGATCCATCTTTACATTATCACACAAACCTTAATTTCCTTAATGAAAGTCTCAAAGTGCAAAGAGTGACATTGTCAGTTGAGATATAACAGAGAGAAGCAGTAAATTTTGTACTTCCTTGTCATGAAAATGTATCATAGGCTGCAAGAGGAGTCAGTCTGATCATGTCACATAGGCAGGGAAACAGGCCTTCAGGGTAGCTAGCCCTAAAAAGAGAGACTAACAAGAACACATCCAGCCTCTCTGTTGCCCTGGGATTGGAGGCTTCCTGACAACTCTCACATCTCATGCATCCTGTATTATCCAGTCCCATATATTTCACACATCACATCTCACAAGTCACATGTTAACAAAGCCCTCTGTTCTGAGATACTCTCCATCTGACTCTTGCATCCAAGAGCATGCTCTGGACTTTATGGGTACCTGTCACCACCCATCCCAAATTACAGACCACATAGAATCTTCCAATCTAACATGGTAATGTAAAGGGTCCCTTACATACTGTTAGAGCATCAGCCTGCATTTTTAAGATATGGTTACCCTAAGAGGCTAGATTCCACAGCCTGAAGAAATCAGGCCATGCCCCATAGCTCTCTCCCTGGGACAGAGTTAAGAAGGTGCTCTGTGCTTTGGTTTTTACAGATCCTCATTTATGGTACTACCCAGTACCTGGCTCATGTATGCTCCTTATCACTAGGTTACCCCAGACTAAATAATGTGGTATGGGACTTCCCCTCAGCCCCTCAAAGTAAAAGTCAGTTAAAGTCAGTTATCTGATATCCCCTTTGTTAGGGAGTTTCTCTGAATGCTCCTCTGGTCTCCCCCCATCATCCTGTCCAAGACAGCTCTCCCTCTATCTCTTTATCTCTCTCTCTCTCTCTCTCTCTCTCTCTCTCTCTCATTCTTAGTTTAAGCTGTCTCATGGATGAGAATAACATCAGGCAGGAGAGCTCAACAGGCCCTAGTACAGATGCCAGTAGGGGAGCTTGGGGCAGTTGGGACATTTGTCAGACCCTCAGCTTAGTCACTGTGTGCTACCCTCGGAAATGGTCAAGGTATTGGCTGGAGTGGAAGAACAAGAGGCCCATCTTATTGCAGTGAACACACCTGAATAAATCTCTTACTTTGATGCAGTAGCACTCTGACCTATATCACTTTGTCAATAATGGTAAGAGAATATTGGGGTGTCTGAAAACAGGATCTTTTGAGTAGATCTAGGGTCCCAGAAATTCAACAGCTATGAAACCTTCCCCAAGCCAGTGGATTTGGAGTTCTTGTTTCACAAATTTAAAGAATGAAATTTACAAACAACTGAGGGTAAAATTTAAGAGAGAAGTTCACTACAGATTCAAAGGTAGGAGCTTAAGTGGTAAAGAGAGAAAGAGAAAGCAAAGCTTCTGCATAGCAGGAGGCATCCCGAGAAACAGGGTACTGTCAGGCTGCTTTTCTGGGGCCTTTTCAAAGGACCTATGGCAGAAACTGGGGTGGGGTATGAGGCAAGGGATGAGCTGCCCAGTCCAGCTGGCCCGCCAGGTGTCTTGTCTCAGTTTCTGTCTTATAGGCTAGTATATACTTTAAGGCTCAGGGTTCATTTAGAGCTAACAAAGAAACAGCAGAACTCCTCTCTGGTATTCCTGGCCTCAAGCAAGGACATTCTGGGGCTGCTGCTGTTGGGTCCCCACACTACCTGAGCAGTTTTTGTCTCCTGCTTTCATCAGTAAGACCCTGGAAAGAGTTGCATTTCTCATGCTCATCCCTATGCACTTCAGAGCCACCCGGTTGTCTTCATTTTCCTAAGAAGTATCAGTGTTACTTAAGATCTTTCACAATTCAAAGACATCTACTTCCGGCTTTACATGCCCATGGTGGACCACCCCGCCTGAGTGCTCCACCAAAGCAAAGCACTGACTCATAACACTCATGAACCAAGTAGCTTAGCTTAGCTCTTTTTTGTGTTTTCTCACTAATAGCAACTTTTGTCTCCAGATCACCTTTTTTCCACAGCCAGGTATGATGTTAGAACAATACAAGCAGTGCTGAGGAGATAGCACAATCAGAAAAGTATGTGCCTTTCAAGCACAAAGACTTCCTTTTGGTTCCCTAGAACCTACATTTTAAAAGCCCTGCATGTTGGCACATGACCGTAATCCAAGCACTGGGGATCACTAGGGCTTACTGGCCAGCCAACCCAGCCTAATTGGCAAGCTCCGGTCCAGTAAGTAGTCCTGTGTCCAAAAAATGAGGGCGCCTAAGTCTCAAATGTAATTGGAATCTTCACCTCAGAATGGAGTTAAAAATGCTATAGCCCAAGTGGCTGTTTACTGATCTTCATTAGCAGTTATCCCCATGTCTTGGGGTTTAGGGAGAACTGGCTTCTTAAAAACTGGGGGAAAACCTGCATGAGGGTATATATTAACCTTGGAAATGTTCTCTTTATCGGTTGGACCATGACCATCTGGCATAGGAACTTTTCCTACCGTAAGTGACACCAATAAATGATTGTTAATTTTTTAAAAAAAGAAAAGGTGGGCAGTACCTGACTAACAACACGACCACCTAAGGTTGTTCTCTGGCCTCCACACACATGCACACATATGTGTGTGTGTGTATCTGCACACACTCAAACACATACTTGCATGCATACATATAGGCACACATACACACACACAACAGTACAACCAAAGTTCATCCGGAGTTAAAATTTAGAATATGGTGATTCTGTTTCACACAGCCATCCATTCTTCTCAGAGCTGCCTGCCACTTCACACTTAACTCCCAAACCCAGGAGTGGCATTCATATTGGCTGCCAGGTAAAGGACACCTTCTTCCTACGTACAGCTGTTTTGTAGGATTTGCTAGGGATTAATTCTTGCCTTTTAGCTGCTACTTGTCAGCCACCAAGAACGAACAAAGAAGAACATCAAGGAACAGGAGATTGGCTGTGTTAAGCTTTGTCTGGCATCTGCTCCTATTCACTAGGCCAAGTTTCTCGATGCTGTTGTGACAAGCCATTGTTCTCAGTAGAAAGCTGGGAACCATAATGCATGCCGCTGTCACACACAGCTGAGCCTGTCAGCTTGGAGCTGGAAGGGCATAAGCCTGCCTGTTCATGTCTGCATGAACACACACTAAACCTTCCTTCGATTGCATCCTGGGAAGCTGGCTTATTCTTTCATACAAGGTACCTGAAAGAGATGAGACTCGGGCTCAGTTCTTGAGTGCACTCAAGAGTGTTCTCTCAGCGAACTAGAATTCAGTTCCCAACTCACGTTGGGATACTCACAACTGCCTGTAGCTCCAGGTCTAGGGGATCCAATATCCTCTTCAGGCACCTGCCCTCACATGCACATACCCACATATAGACACATAATTCAAAATAATAAAAATAAACCTTAAAAAGGAGATGAGATTGTTAGGAACCGCAGTGGTAGCGGTATTGTGTTCTTCATTCCCAGCCGGCCATTGTTTTCCTAATAAATAATAACTACAAAACCAATAATGAATAGCATTAATGAGCACCTTCAGGGCAGCACATCCATGCAGACAGCCTCAAAGACCATCACCTGTGAATATGTGCTAAGGAGCCATTGCCTAGCGATGGGGGTCATATCAGTAACTCTTCTCATTTCTGTGACAAAATGCCAGAAAGAAGAAACTTAATGAAAGAAGATTTATTCTGGATGGTGTGGTAACAGGAGGCAGTTAGTCATATTGAATCCACAGAAAGTGAACAGGAAGTGGGGCCTGGCTCTAAAACCACAAGGCCCACCAGGTTACCCACTTTATGAACCAAAGATCTACCTCTTAAAGATTCCACAACCTTCCCAAACAGTGCCACTTTCCAGAGAACAAGTGTTCAAACACATAAGCCCATGGGGGACATTTCTCATTCAAACCGCAACTGAGATATTCCTCATTTTCACAGTTTCCCCAGAAAATATGCCGTCTACCTGTCGGGACATTCTGATTGATGCTCTGGTTTCAGAGACTCTCAGATGGTGAGTTTGAACTGTGCATCAGTTCCTGGGTCCTCAGAAATTCTGCTCTCTCCCAGCACTCTGTCTCACAGAGTCCCAGCATACCCACTGTGGAAGAATTCATCCACCAGCCAGACCACTCTCATCTTATAGTAGTAAGAAGTAAGTTTAATCCTATATGTACATCCAAACTCATAGAGTTGTATACATGAAGCTTAGATATCTTTTTGTCTATACCTGAAAATCATTTTAAAAGTATAATTCAATTTATAATATTTATATTACTATTAATACATTTATAGCAAGTTAAGCTTAGGTTTAATATTTTTACTAAATTTTACATATAGTTTAATTAGATTTGCTTATACTTAAATAGGTTTATTTCTAATTTTGTGGGTGGTGTGTATGAGAGAGATGAGTGTATGTGGATGTGCATACGTGTTAGTGTATGTGAGTGCAGGCATGTGTGTCACGCTATACATATGGAGGTCAGAGGACAACCTCCAGTGTCAGTCCCAGCCTTCTGCTTTTGTGACAGGCCCTCTTGTTTGCTACTGCATACAGCAGGCTAATAGCCTTCGAGCTTCTGTGGACAGGATGCTGTCTCCACCACCCATCTCACCATAGAGGCACTGGGATCACAGATGCATACTATAAATTAGCTACATGTGCATTCTGGGGATTTGAATTCAGATCCTCAAGCTTATGTAACAAGCAGTTTACCCACTGCTCAACACCCTCAGCCTTCTAACAGTTCTGAAAATGAAGGAAAGAAACTGAAAAATTGCTAGAACTTAATGATCTTCCTTTTCTACGCCTTTGAGATTGTCTGTAATATGTACTGCACATCTCCAACCTGTGGCCCACAGGCTACATATGGCTATATGAAGCAAGGAGAGCCATGAATACAATCGAGCACAAAAACATACATTTGCTTACAGCACTGCAGATTATTATTTTTTAAATAATTTATTGAGAATTTCATACAGGCATATAAGCATATAAGGTGTTTTGATCAAATCCATGCCTACTCCCTCCCCTCCAGCTCCTTCCATATCACTCCATCACTTTTTTCTGATAACTTCATGTACTCTTTCTTCTTCTATTTTTTGGGGGGGTGCTTTTTGATACTCTAACATTCCCCCCTCTAAAGAGGTAACCCTAAAATATTTTAAGGAATAGATAAGAGCTCCCAAATACTTTCAACATTTTTGGCCTTTGGAACAGAGTATGTTGCTAAGAGGCCCAAGGACATTTTGACTTTTAGCCAAGAAACTGGCTACTTTTCTTTGGGGTCTTTTTCCACTAACTGCCTAGCCATTCCTACCTCCTATTCTTATCATCCTCTGAAGAGGTTACCTATCTTGTGGATAGGAAAACAGGACACAGACAGCTCTGGCTATTTTCATGCTGAACAAGGACGCAGGGTGAAGCAACTGGGGTACCCCTTCAATGGGTCTATCTTTTAAGACTCCCAAATTGCTTAACTCTTATCTGTAAGGGGAAAAGAAAGTCTTTGACTGGTGAATAGGACATGTGAAGGAGAAGTAAAGGCAAGAGTAGTTAGTATTGCAAGTTCTAGACAGGGAACCAGAAAAAAGTCAAAACAGGGCAGATTTCAAATGTTCATATCAGAGTCCATTGGAATTTCTTGACAAGAACTTCCAAAAGCATCCCTGTATTGGGTTCCTCCTCATTTTTCTTTTGTCTGCCAAGGCTGGACTTGAGAGTGATGGATTCAGGATTTGCTTTCAGGCATTTTGGAAGATTATTTTTGTAACTTGTTCGTGGCTCGCATGCATGAACTCTGTAGTCAACAATGCCATCTCACAATGTCAAAATGTTGGACAAACCTGATGGTAGAAACACTACACAATTGTGTTCTGATAGTAACTCCACATTCAGTTACATTAGTAACTAAATTAAGAGCAGTATCTACTCTAGAAGAATGGTCAAAGCCTATGAACCAAGCTTCAATGTATTGTTTTATTTTCTAGATGGTGGATCACCAAACTGAGACAAGAATATGCAAACCATTCTGTAAGCTCAGTGTGAGTTTTATCATTACAAAAGGTAAAAGCTTTTGCACAGGGCTTAAAGTACACACGAGTCTTAAAATATGTGGCCTTTGACAGAAAAAGTTTGTTCATTTCTTGCCCAGAGCAAGGCTTGATGAACTCAGTCTGCAGCCTACTCTCTGTGTGTAACTGGAGCGCAGCCCACCGGCTTCATGTGTGAATCATTCTGGGGCTCAGGCTGCAGAGCAAGCAGGAGTTGCTGCCACAGTGTCTGGTCACACTTTGAAGGCTTACTGAGCCCTGTCCACACCCAAGGAGGTAATGGGGAAACATTCCTAATGTTACAGGTATGGATCGGAGTCCAGAAGGGCACCAGATGAGATTTCCAGATTCTTGGGTCCTGCAACAATAAATTGGACCAACGACACATCCACAGTGATAGAAATAAAAGCAATTTGGTAAGAAAGACAAAAGGGGGCAGGCATGGTGGTGAATGCCTTTAATCCCAGCACTTAGGAGGCAGAGAAGCAGAGGAAGGAGCAGGGGCAGGGGCAGAGTCAGGGGCAGAGGATCTCTGTGAGATCAAGGACAATTTGGTCTACATAGTGAGTTCTAGGTCAGACCAGGCCAGAAGGAAAGAAGGAAAGAAAAGCAAGACAAAAGGCACTCTTGAAAGTAGAATTAGGCTATTGGGTAAGTTGGGAAAAGACAGATACAAAAGTCAGCACCCAAAAGCCTTGGAATGCTTGAGTACCGACTCTTACAGAACATAACTTACCTCGTGCCTTTTCGAGGCCCCCGGGCTCCTGCACATGTTCTGCTTTGTTATATGTAGCCCTGCCTTGGAAGGGTTTCCAGTCTCTGAGATTTGTCTTCTTTCAGACAGTAGTTTTGGTCCCATTCTCAAACATCCCTCACTCTTCTGCCATACCGAGACATATAAAATCCTCAAAATATGATAGCCTGTAGCTTTTCTATTGCAAAAAAAGCACACAAATTTAGAAAAAAACTTCTTTCCCTCTTTAAAAACCAAGTATCAACTGAATCCAGAAAAAAACTCACTCATGTGAATGACTGAGTTTGTAAAATGTTTTTTGTTTCACTTTAACCTTACTTTTATTTACTGTTCTTTTTCTTGTGTACATTTGATCACTCTTCCAACTTATTCATCAAGGTAGGGTCTCTCAATCAATGCCAGAGCTCAAAGGGGTGAGTATCACCTTGCCCCCAGAACCCCACCTCTACCTTCTGAAGGTTGGAATTTCAGGTGAGGCACCACGCCTACCAGGTATTATGTAGGTGCTGGGGATTTGAACTCCAGTCTTCACACAAGCATGACAATTACTTTAACCTCTGAGCCATCCCCATAGTCTCCTTGTCTTCTCTTAATGTAAATAGACATAAACCCCCTCCACTGTGCTTGTTTATCCATGGCAGCTGTTAGGTAGGCTGTGGATATGAGCTCAACAAAACCAGAAAAAGCCCTCTGTAAAAATCTGTTTGCTATGGATGTAAAATATGTACGTTTCATTACTTATAAACTGTATGTGTACACATCCTTTATGTTCATAAAATTTAACATAAAATATGCACATAAATATTTGTATTTACATACATATATGTGCACATACTTTTTGTTTTTCAAAGAGCAAGTTTTCAAATATTTAGCAATATATCATCATCTATGTACTTCATAGGACTTGGCCAAACCACTCCACAGGGAACTGTACTACCATTTGTATTACAAATGGTAGCTAGAAACCCCATTAAAAAGGAAAGGTGCAGCTGGGGATATGGCTCTCAGCATAGTGCTTACAGTAAAAGCATGAGGACCTGAGTTTGATGCCCACATAAGGAAACCAGGTGTGGCTGTGCATGCCTATAATCCAGGGCTGAGGAGGCAGAGTCAGGAGGATTCCTGTATAAAGAACAGAATCTCCCTGTCGTGCAGACAGTCTCCTTCCTAGAGGCTGAATCTAGTACTTCAGGCCAGAGACCTGGTATGTGGACCACCCATAGCATGGTGGGTTCCTTAAAATAATGTGCTATTCCTTCCCAGAATCCCTACCCCCCACTGCAGTCCCTAGGAGTCACATGAGGTTCAGCTGGGTCTGCCAGGCTTTCCTCAGAAAGATGTAACTTTCTTTTTCTTCTCTTCAGTCTTTTGTTTTGAATGCTAGCCAGAGCTTAAAAAATGTTTTTAATGTTTTCCCTTGGCACCTTCATAGAGTTATCCAAAGCTATGAGAGCTAGCCTTCAGGGGAAGTGATTGCAGGTTAGTTGCAGCTCTATTGCTTCAAATCCTGTGTCCAAAGTGTGTTCTGTCTTCCACAGTAGGGTCTTAGCTTTCAAGTTCTGGGAGGCCATCAAGGGCTGTGGCAATAGCCTGAGTAATTTTGGGAGTCCCCTGGACCACCTTGATCAACATCTCAAAGGAAGCTCTCTCCTGTCTGGTACTGTTTCTTGTTATGTAGCCTTTATCTATGCACATGGACTCATGTAGAGATAATGTATGTATAATTTGTCAGTAGGTTGTTGGACTAATATGGGTCTCTCTTTTTTTTAAAACTAGCTGGGGATTATTTATCTCTCCTCTATCTGACTCATTGTCTAGCCCTTCCACCATGGATGTATAATTTGTCAGTAGGTTGTTGGACTAATATGGGTCTCTCTTTTTTTTTAAACTAGCTAGGGATTATTTATCGCTCCTCTATCTGACTCATTATCTAGCCCTTCCACCATGGTTTCCCCATTTCTCCCTTGATAATACCCATCACCTATGGTCCCACCTCTCTTGAGCTCCTTCTTTCCCTTTATCCCGAAGATTCCTTGCATAAACCCTCTGTCATCCTCCCTCCCATTTAAGTAACCCGATTTTTATCTGTTTCTCCTTAGTAACACCTGTTTCCTACTGTTCTTCTCTCTCAGATTCTTACTTTTCCCTTACCTCCCTGGTTTCTTTTCATTTTCCTGGTTACTATCATCAATTGATGATCCAACAACAACTTCAAAACCAAATAACATCAATGGCCAGCACAGCATATGTCATTGGTGCAGTAGTGGCAGTCTTATCTTGGGGGCAATCAACAGCTACCTACTTTGACTAAATGCCCACTCAAAGGGAGGAATCTCAAGTGTGGTAAAGTAGACATAACTTTATACACAGAGATCTTAGAGAAAACCCCAAGATTGTCAAGTCTGTCACATCGCTAATGCGATTTCTTACTATCTGCAAAATATGTATTCTTATATTTACAGACAAAAATCCCAGTCACCACTCATCAAAGAAGCTCATTTTGCACCAGTCAGAGACTATAACCAAGTACCACAGATAGTCATACACGGACATTGTCTGTGAATTGCCCAGGCCTAAGGGACACATCTATAATGCAACCTCTACACCTAAGGCTCATGGAACATAGGACAGGGATAGAGAAGAGGACTCTAATGAATCTTTCAGTTCTCAGTAATGAATCTCCCTCATTCAGTGGAGGGCCAGGAACACAAAATGGTCACAAATAGCTGAAGTGTAGAGATCAAGAGTCTGCTGAATGATGGTCCTTGGACAGGACTCCTTTATTAAACTTCTCCTACCCAAGGCTCAGGGATCATTGGGGCAGAGGGGGCAGAAAGATCATAAGAGCCAGGGATGAGGTGCACGACCATATGCAAACAAAGTCCTACAAGGTCCTGGGAACCTGCTCATATGATTCTGTGGCAATGGTGTCAGCATACACAAGTTCTGTGCAAACCCAGGCAGACAATAACCCAGCATAGAACTGGGGAAATAAACAGCAGATCCCAATCTTATCTGAAGGAATGTTCACAACTTATTGCTGCTAGATGAAGAAGAGCTGATTTTCCTAAAACAAGGGACTCTAGACAGGCTGACTAGACTTAGTGGATGGACTCACACTGGGGAGTGGCTGGGGACACTGACAATCCAGGGGGCCTTAACAGGGATAAACGAGTATATGGGCTCCAGTGGGAGTCAATGGGCTATGGGAGGGTACCAGTGGGGACAGGGGTATAAAGATAATTAAGATTGTTTGAACAATACTATATGAAATACACAAAAATTCAATTTAAAAAACGTGAACTTTAAAACTCCCTACCTAATGTTTTGGAATTCCCTGCTTTTTTTCTACAGCTCTCCTCCCTACCATGGCTGCCTGCCCCAGGTGGCTGACCTCCATGCCACCTTACCTCAAGCAGCACGGCTTTTCTTCATCCTCCTCCTCCCTTCCAGGCAGCTGTGAGATTGGCAGCTGGCCTGCCCTGAGGTTCTCCTTTAAACTCTGGTAAATTGTGCTCAATATTCCATTTGAGCCGGTTCCTCATCCTCAAGCTTGTTTCTGTTCATACTTAAACTCTTTTAATGAGACTAAAAACCCCTAGAATGGACCCTGATTTCCCAGTTATCACATGATGATTCCACAAGATTCCTAGTACCACTTCTTTCCTGCCTTTCAATTCTTTAATTGGCAAAGAAAATGAACCTGTTCCTGCATCACTGAAGGCATCACTGGGACTTGCCATTTAGCTAGTCTAACTGAGTAGGTGAGCTCATGGTTCAGTGAGAGTCCCTGTCTCAAAACATAAGGTAGAGAGTTATTGAGGAAGTCCCTTGCACCTGTGAAACTCCCAACCCAGAGACTATGTTATCTGGGAGGGCTTTAGCCAGCTCTTACTGTCCCAAACCTCCAAAGTGTAGCATCAGTACTTACATTGTCTCAAGCCCTCAAGCCACAAAAAAACAGAACATAAAAATAACCTCCATTCCTTCTTTCCAAACCCTTGTAAGTACACCAGTTGTGCCTCAGCACAGCACTTTCCTTCCTTCATAGAAACTGTGGCCCTTCATTACTCTATAAAGAACAATTTGCTCCTGATGAGGTCACTTTCATTTTCACATTGTCCTGGTCAATCCCAAGCTAATATTTTCTAACAGAATCCAGGGCTTCAAAGCATACTAGGAAAGAACTCTACCAACTAAGCTACAGCCACAGTCCGTGGATGGTTTGTTTTTATTGTATAGTTGCCATGGCTGATGTTTCAGTCATACACTTAAGATGTTAGACTATTGTGAGCTACAAAGGGCAAATACTTTCTGCTAGTTAATAAATTTAATTTGTATTTTCATCCTCTTCAGAGGATTTTTGTCAGAGCAAAAGTTTGTGACTGTAGTTTGATAAAAATTTACCAACTCGTTTCCTGGGGCCAACATCTTTCCTAGGGCCAGCAGTGGGTTCTGCTGTGCCACTGCACCTTGACTCCTCCCACCCCAAGCCTCATTCACCCTCCCAGTTCCCCCACCCTGTCTGTCTCTCCTAGCATGGGGACTGGCCCATTTCTTCTCTTGGCCCCTCAGACCTCTGGACTGCCCTCTTGGCCCAGGCTCCCCACTACTTTTTGATCCTTTGAACCCAGACCAGCCCAATTCTTCCCTCTAGTCTTCAGTAGCCCTTGAGGCCTGTATTCCTCCCTCTAGTCCTCAGGATCCCTTGAGGCCTGTTCTGTTGCCCCCCCCCCCGCTTTTGCATCACTGGGTGGCCCAAACCCCTAGCTTCCTGGGGCCAGCATCTTTCTGGGTGATTTCTGCCACACCCACTGTGCCTTGACTCCCCCAGCCTCATTCCCCCCCCAGCTCCCCCACTCTGACTCTCTTCCTAGGGTGGGCACTAGCCCATTTCTTCTCTTGGCATCCCAGACCTCTGGACTTCACTTTTGTCCCAGGCTCCCGACTGCTTCCTGATCCTTTGCACCCAGACCAACCCAATTCCTCCCTCTTGTCCCTGGGAGCCCTTGGGGCCTGTTCCCTCCCTCATATCACTTTTGCATTGCTGGGCAACAGAGCCACCAGGTTCCTGGGGCCAGCTTCTTTCCTGGGTAAGTTCCACTATGCCCAATGCACCTCGACTCCCCCAGCCTCATTCACCCTCCCAGCTCCCCCACCCATCTCCCCTCCTAGCATGGGCACTGGCCTATTTCTTCTCTTGGCACCCGAGACCTCTGGACTTCCCTATTGGCCCAGGCTCCCCACTGCTTCCTTTGCACCCAAGCCAACCCAATTCCTCCCTCTGGTCCACAGGAGCCCTTGGGCCTGTTCCTTGCATTTGCATGACTGAGACAGGCCCTCCCCCTAGACCAGACCAGCCCCCAACTTCCTGAAGTCAGCATCTTTCCTGGAAAGATCCAGATCTTAGGAAAAAGCCTGAGAGCATTTGATCCTCATCTGACTTGGGCCTCTGTGGGAACTCCTGAGCAGCAGGATGAAAGCCATCTGACCAATCCAATATAAAATCAAGAGAGAACCTGAAGCTTAGACCAGCCAGATTTTCATGCCCAACAAGTTAACTACAAAGGCACATAAAGTTGACAAAAAAGAAGCAGACCTAAACTCAACAAAGGAAGGCTTGAGTCTCACACAATAATCAGAAACTACAAAAGAAATCCAGAAGTCAAAGTCACAGCAAAAAAAAATAATAAAATGAAAAACCCAAATAATATATCCCCACCAAGTACCAACAGCCCTGTAAAGGAGTACAATGAGAACCTCCCAGAGATAACACAGGACATGGAACTCAAAAAAACAATTATAAACATGATTAAAGAACTCAGTGAATTTAAAGAACACACAAATCAATGAACTGAAAGAAGATAGGGACAAACTTCTGAATGAATTCAGAAGTTAGAAATATTGAAGAATACTCAGACTAAAATGAAGAAGGAAATGAAACACTCAATAAGCCAATTAGAAATGACAGGAGAAAGCCTCACCAATAGGATGAATGAACTGGAAAACAAAATATCAAGGCTGGAAGACAAAGTGGATGAATTAGACCACTCAAGCGATGATTATGAAAAATGTAAGAAAACACAAGAATGAAATATGCAGGAATTGTGTGACCATAAAAAGACCAAATGTACACATTATAGGCATAGAGGAAGGAGAAGACTCCCAAGATAATGGTATGGACCAGATCTTCAACAGAATTGTAGATGAAAAATTCCCAAAATTAATGAAAGACATGCCCATACAAATACAAGAAGCATATAGAACATCAAATAGACAGGACCAAAAAAGAAACTCTCCACAACACATCAGAGTAAAAAACACTAAATGTACAGAACAAAGAGAGAATACTGAAAGCTGTAAAAGAAAAACAAGTCACATATAAAGGAAAACCTATCAGACTTTTCAATGCAAACTATGAAAGCCAGAAGAGCCTGGACCAAAGTATCCCCAGGGTTAAATGAACACAGATGCCAGCCCAGATTACTTTACCCAGTCAAAATATCTATTGTAGTTGAAGGGGAAAGAAACATCTTCCATGACATAAATAGGCTGAAGGAATTCATGTCCATAAAACCAGCCCTTCAGAGAGGTCTTGAAGCAAAGAGCATAAGAAAGGAATGACTATACCCAAGAGGTAACAGAAAAACCTTAATGAAGTTATAACTGTGGAAACCCACAGTGACACCAAGAATGTGAGCAGAAATCAAAACAACAGTAATCAACACACATCTTTCATTAATAACTTTAAATATCAATGAACAAATGAAGTATGTTATCCCTCATACGTGGATCCTAGCACCAAATCCTTATAAGTAAATATGTATCCAGATGTAACTGCAGGAACCAGGAAAATTAAAGAAACCATGGAGCTAAAGGAAAAGAAATCTGAAAAAGAACAGTAGGAAACAGGTGTTAATAAGAGAGATAGGGAAAAAATGAGATTATTTTAAGGGGAGGGAGGAGGAGGGAAGGTTATACAAGGCACCTAGGGGATAAAGGGAAAGAAGGACCTCAAGAGAGGTAGGACCATAGAAGAAGGGTATTATTAAGGGAGAAGTTGGAAAAACAGGGGCACCTTAAATGGGGAAACCATGGTAGTAGGGTTAGACAATGCGAGAGGTAAATAATGCCTAGCTAGTTTAAAAAAAAAAAAAAAAACAGAGGGAATCATATTAGTCCCACAAACTACTGACAAATTATACATACAAGATAAAAGAATGTAATATATGCTTAGGCAAGGTATATCTGAGAGTGTTTGGTATTTGCCCAAGTTTTATCTACATGGAACATGGTAATTAAAAGTACCAGATTTAGCCAGGCATGGTGGTGCACGCCTGTAGTCCCAGCACTTCAGAGGCAGAGGCAGGCAGATCTCTGTGAGTTCAAGGCCAGCCTGGTCTATATAGTGAGTTCCAGGACAGCTGGGGCTACAAGGAGACGCCATCTCAAAAAGACAAAAAAAAAAAAAAAAGTACCAGATTGGTGGAATTAATCTTCGTGGATGTCTAACAGCCATACTATGAGGCCTATACTAATTTGGACAGAGGAACATAAAGGACAGTTTTTGCTCCTTTACCTCCTAGGTCAACTAAGTTCCAGGGGACTATAAGCATCTCTGAAAATGTCCTGTAACTGTGGTGAGTCTCCTGTCCTCTTGATCAAGGAGGCCATGGAGACCTCAACAGATGGACCTGAACCAGTGTCCAGTCTACAAAAAGAGGGTCAACACATAGGAAACATTTCTCCATGCTTCCAAGTGAAGTCAGACATGGTTGAGCAGGACCTTTGACTTATCTTCACATAGACAGAACTGGTAAAAGAAAGGAGCCAGGGGCTCCTCCCAAGCTCATGTTACTGCTGAGGAACAGATCCTCAAATGAACTTAAGAGTAAAAGTAAATTGGTTTATCTGGGCCAATTGTAGGGTCTTAAACACCCAAAAGGAAAGTATAACCAAAGAGTAATTGGGTCAATATAATTTTTTAAGAGTCTGTATGTATAACTAAAGGCTACATAACAGGAAACAATGCCAGACAGGAGATATCTTCCTTTGAGTTATTGGCCAGGGTGGCCCAAAAGACTCTCAGACAGTAACCCAGCATAAAACTGGGTAAATGAACAGCAGAGCCCAATCTTATCTAAAGGAATATTGACAACTGATTGATGCTAGCTGAGTAATATCTGATCTTCCTAAAACAAGAATCTCTAGATAGGCTGACTAGATTCAGCAGAAGGACAAGCACTGGAGAATGGATGGAGGTACTGACAACACAATGGACAGTAACAGGGATGACAGAATATATGGGTTCTAGTATGTGGGGGGGGAGGCTATGGTAGGGTTCCATTTGGGAAGTAGGTATATAGATGAATAAGATTGTGTGGGGTGCTCTGTATGATATACACAAAAAAAAACCAACAAATTTAAAAAAGACATAATTGAGGAGGAAGCATAAAAACTTACTTCATGTTATATAGTAGAGGTAATAAGCATTACCAGTGAAATCTGCCTGATGACTTTATATCCATACTCAGGTGCCAAGAATCTGAGTGTAACTAGCTGTGACTAGTGAAAATCAGATACATAGAGATTAAAGACACATGTGCAAACATCTAAGCATTAGTAACATTAAAAATGTAAGGAACAGCATATTTCTAAATGAAATGGAGATCTTCTTTAAATGGTAAAAACTCATTTAATTTTATGTCTTACATGGTTTATACTGAGTTCAGTATTGTAGAACAGTATTAATGCAACTGTGAACCTAAAAATGTACAGCCAGTTTTGAAAGAGATGTATCCTTACTCTGAAAATTGTTACTGAATGTAATGAAATGCTTCTTCTAATCATGTGGTTATCAAATTAAAAAATGATTCTGTTAAAAATAAATAAATAATAAAGAAAGGAAAAAAATTCAATGGACTGAACTCCCCAGTCAAAAGACACAGACTAGGTGAATGGAATAAGAAACAAAAGTCATCTTTTTGTTGTCTGCAAGAAACCCATTTCACTTCCCAGGACAGACACTACATTAAGGTGAAAGGGTGGAAAAAAATATTCCAAGCAAATGGTACTAAGAAAAAAGCAGGAGTTGCAATTCTAGTATATGACAAAATATACTTCAAACTAATCAGAAGAGATGAAGGACACTTCATTCTGATCAAAGGAACAATTGATCAAGAATATATAACAATCATGATCATATATTCACCAAATGCTGGTGCAACCAACTTCATACAAACAGTACTACAGGACTTTAAGAACCAGATTAATCCCAACTCATTAACAGTATGGTATTTCAATACCCCAGTGTCTCCATTAGATAGGATAACAGGACAGAGAATTAACAGATAGACAACTGAATTAAAAAATACTATGCATCAAATGGGCCTAATGGATATCTACCAAATATTCCACCCAAGCACCAAACAATATACTTCTATTCAGCACCCCATGGAACTTTCTCGAAAATCAACCACATACCAGGGCAAAAAAACAAGCCCCCCAAAATACAAAAAGATTGAAATAATTCCACGCATTCTATCAGACCACAATGAAATAAAGCTTTAAAATCAACACCAGAAGAAACGCTAGCAATTACATAGAGATTAAACAACACACTCTTGAATGATGAATGGGTCAAAGGAGAGACTAAGAAAGAAATAAAAGTATAAAAGTATTCCTGGAATTAAATGAAAAGGACAATACAACACAACAAAACCTCTGGGACACGTTGAAAGCAGTCCTTAGAGGAAAGTTTATAGCTCTAAGTGCCTACATTGAAAAAATCAGAATGAACACAAATAAATGACTTAACATTGCAACTCAAGACCCTCGAAAAGCAACAGCAAATGAAATACAAACCCAGCAGACAAGAAGAAATAACAAAAAATAGAGCAGAAATTAATGAAATAGAAACAAAGGAAACAATATTAAAAAAATCAATGACTCTAAGAACTGGTTCTTTGAAAAGATAAACAAGATTGACAGACCCCTAGCCCAGCTAACCAAAAGAAAGAAAGAGTACCTCCAAATCATCAAAATCAGAGATGAAAGGGGAGACATCAAAACAGACACTAAAAAGATCCAGAATATTATAAGGGAATACTTTAAAAACCTATATACTACTAAATTTGAAAAGCTAAAAGAAATGGACAGGTATCTAAAAGCATGGAAACCACCACAGTAAACCAAGAAGAGACCAACAGTTTAAACAGGCCCATAACACATAAGGAAATTGAAACAGCAATACAAAACCTCCCAACTAAAAGAAGCCCAGGACCAAATAGATTTATAGCAGAATTCTACCATATATTTAAAGAACTATATCCAACACTGTTCAATTTTTTCAAAAAGATAGAAATGGAGGGCAACCTTCCAAATTCCTTCTATGAAGCCAGCATCACTCTAATAGCAAAACTGGGTAAAGATACAACCAAAAGAGAAAACTATATACCAATAACCTTAATGAGCATAGATGTAAAAGTTCTCAACAAAATATTTGCAAACTGCATACAGACACACATCAAAAAGATCATACACCATGATCATGTCAGCTTTATTCCAGAGATGCAGAGATGATTTAATATCCATAAGTCAGTTAATGTTATGAATCATATAAATTTGACAAAATTCAACATACATTAATGTTCAAAGTCCTAGAGGGAATTGAATTGAAGGGAACATACCTCAACATAATTAAAGCTATTACAACAAACCCACAGCCAACATCATTCTAAATGTAGAAAAACTGGAAGCACTCCCATTAAAATCAGGAACAAGACAAGGCTGTCCACTATCTTCACTCCTTTTTAACACAGTGCTTGAAACTCTTGCAAAAGCAAGAAGACAAGAGAAAGAAATTGAAGGAATAATAATTGTAAAAGATGAGATCAGATTATCCCTTTTTGCAGATGATATGATATTATAGCTAAGAGACATCAAAAGTTCTACCAGAAATCTCCTGGAAACAATTAATACTTTCAGTAAAGTGGCAGGTTACAAAATTAATCTACAAAAGTCTGTAGCCTTACTATATACCAGTAACAAGCAATCAGAGAAAGAGCACATGGAAACACTCCCTTTCACAATAGCTACAAAAAAATTCTCAGAATAAACCTGACCAAAGACATTTAAGAGCTCTGCAATGAAAATTTTAAATCTTTAAAGAAAGAGATTGAGGAAGACATCAGAAGATGGAAGGACCTTCCATGCTCATGGATTGGAAGAATTAATATTGTGAAAATGACCATTCTAACAAAAGCCATTTATAGATTCAATGCAATGCCAATCAATATCACTGTGACATTCTTCACAGAATTGGAAAACAACATTCTAAGGTGCATCTGGAAGCACAGTACGCCTCGGAGAGCCAAAGCAACCCTGAGCACTAAGAGTAATGCTGGGGGGATTACTATAGCAGATTTTAAGCTTTATTATGGAACTATAGTCATAAAAGCACCATGGTACTGACACAAAAATAGACCCGTAGATAAATGCAACAAAACTGAAGACTCAAATATGAGTACACGCAATTTCAGCCACCTGATATTTGACAAAAGGGCCAAGAACATTCACTGAGGAAAGAGAGCATGTTCAGCAATTGGTGCCGGCAAAATTGGATCTCCACCTGTAGAAGAGCAAAACTAAACCCCCATTTTTCACCTTCCACAAAAGTTAACTCCAAATGGATCAAAGACCTCAATGTGAAACCTGAACCTCTGAAACTTTTAGAAGAAAACATCGGCAATAACCTACAAGATATAGGTGTAGGAAAAGATTTTCTAAGCCAGACATCTATTGCTCAGGAAACAAAGTCAAGAATCAAAAAATGGGACCTTATTAAACTATAAAATTTCTGTACATCAATAGAAGTGACCAAGGAAGGGAATAGAAAACCCACAGAGTGGGAGAAAATCTTCACCAGTGACACATCTGACAGAGGTTTAACATCCAGAATATATAATCAATCTCCTCAAAAAACAAAGAATCAAGAATGGAAGTAACCCAATTGAAAAATGGGAGCTGAACAAAATAAGAAATAAAGATGGCTAAGAAACATCTTAAAAGGTGTTCAACATCATTAGTAATTAGGGAAATTCATATTAAAACCACCTTAAGATTTCATCTTACCCCAGTCAGACCAGCTAAGATCAAGAGAACAAATGATACCAAATGTTGGAGAGGATGTGGGGAAAGGGGAATGTTTATCCAATCCTGCTGGGATTGCAAATGTGTTCAACCCCTATGGAAAGCATTGTATGGAACCCTTAAAAATTAAAATGAACCTACCATTTGATCCAGTTACACCACTCCTTGGCATAGACCCAAAGAGCTCATCCTATTGCACAGATACTTGTACATCAATGTTTGTTGCTGCTCTTTTCACAATAGCTAAGAGATGGAAGAAACCTAAGTGTCCCTCAGCTTACAAGTGGATAATGAAAATATGGCTCATTTATATGGTGGAGTTCTACTCAGCAGTAAAGAATGATGAAATCATGAAATTTTCTGATAAATGGATGGAGCTAGAAACTGTTACACTAAGTGAAGTAACACAGACTCAGAAAAACAAATGACATATGTTCTCCCTCATATATGGATCCTAGCACCAAATTCTTATAAGTGAGTATGTATCCAGAGGAACCAGAGAGGTAAAGAAAAAGGAAGAACCTTAAAGAGAACAGTTGGAAACAAGTGTTAATAAGGGAGATCAGGATAAAAATGGGGTTATTTTAAGGGGAGAGGGGAGGGAGGGTTGTACAAGGAAACTTGGGGATAAAGTAAAAGGAGCTTAAGAGAGGTGGGACCATAGGAGAAGGGTATTAAGGGAGAAAGGGGGATAATGGTGAAACCATGGTAAAAGGGTTAGACAATGAGAGAGTTAAATAATGCCTAGCTAGTTTTAAAAAACCCAGAAGGAACCATATTAGTCCAACAACCTACTGACAAATTATACATACATAGTTCAAGGAACATAAAATATGTCTAGTTGAAGTTTATCTGAGAACGTTTGGTTTTTGCTCAAGTTTTATCTATGTAGCGCATGGTAATTAAAAGTACCAGGCTTGTGGAACTAAACTTCTTGGATGTTCAACAGCCATACTTTGAGGCCTATACCAATCTGGTGAGAGGGACTTAAAGTACAGTTTTTGCTCTTTGCCCTCCAAGGTGGACTAAACTCCAGGGGACTATGGAGCATCTCTCAAAATGTCCTGTAACTGTGGTGCACCTGTCCTCTTGAGCTGGTAGTCCATGGAGACCCCACTAAATAGACTTGAGCCAGTGTCCAGTCTAAAAAGAGGAGGATCAACACAGAGGAAACATTTCCTCCATGCTTCCAAGTGAAGTCAGCCATGGTTGAGGAGGACCTTTGACTTAAGTTCACAATGATGGAACTGGTAAAAGAAAGGAACCATGAGGACCCCTGAGGAACAGATCCTCAAACAACCTTAAGAATAAAAATAAATTGGTTAATCTGGGCCAACTGTATGGTCTTAAGCACCCAAAAGGAAAGCATAACCAAAGATTAAAGTGATCAATATAATTCTTTTAAAAGTTCATGAGTCTAGCTAAAGGCTACATAACAAAAAATAATGCCAGATAGGAGAAAGCTTCCTTTGAGTTATTGGCCAGGGTATCCCAAGAGACTCCCAGACAGTAACCCACATAGAAACAGGAAAATGAACAGCAGACCCCAATCTTATCTAAAAGAATGTTGGCAACTGTTTGCTGCTAGATGAGGAAGAGCTGGTCTTCCTAAAACAAGGAACTCTAGGTAGGCTGACTAGACTCAGAGGATGGACTAGCACTGGGTAATGGCTGGGGACACTGACAACACAGTGGACAATAACAGGGATGATAGAATATATGGGCTCCAGTGGGGGCAGGAGGGAGGCTATGGGGGGGTGCCATTTGGGATGCAGTATGAAGATGAATAAGATTGTTTGGGATGTTCTGTATGAAATACACAAAAAAATCAATAAATAAAAAGCTGAGCTACATAGTTCCAGGACAGCTGGGGCTACAGGAACTCCCTGTCTCAAAAAGACAAAAAAAAAAAAAAAAAAGCTGAGTTATAAAAAACAATTACCCACTCTTCATGAATACAGGGAAGCAGAGTCTTCCAAACCACTTGAAGTTTACACATGTGAACTTATGGCAATGTTGGCATCAAGCACAGGACTCATGCTATCTCAATTAAACAAGGGCCCAGAGTGGGAGGAGAGAAATTGGCGACAGGCTAGCAGTAGACTGAGAACTACTGGAGACTGATTGCTGCTGTGTGAGGGAGAGTATGACTTACATATGACCTCTACATAGGCTGACTATACACTAGTGGACGAATTTACACTGAAGAACATTTGGGTACAAATGACTGAATGGATAGAATTTAACATGCATGGCAGAATACATGAGGTCCAGTGGGGGGTGGATGGGGGAGGGATGGATGGGGGAGGGGATCTAAATTGATTAAGAACTGTTATATGAAATTACAAAAGCTCAATTAAAAATATTTACATAGACTACTATCCTCAGGCCTCTTGGCGTAAGTCTACAGCGCAGCTCTCCGCGCCGGGACTCCCTAAGCCTCATTCACCCTTCCACCCCACCCACCACCCCCCTGCCCCCCCGCCTGGCATTCTATACTCTAGCTTGGACCCTGTGCCATTCCTAGTCTTGGGGCCCCAGACACCTGGGGAACCAATACTGTTTCCTGATCCTTCTCAC
>NW_008348999.1:670207-670579 GCF_000622305.1 Nannospalax galili | reverse complement strand
AAAGACCAAACTTACGAATCATAGGCATACAGGAAGGAGAAGAATCCCAAGATAATGGCATGGACCAGATGTTCAACAGAATCGTGGAAGAAAATTTCCCAAAATTAAAGAAAGACATGCCCATACAAATACAAGAAGCATACAGAACACCAAACAGACAAGACCAGAAAAGGAACTCTCCACGGCACATCGTAGTAAAAACAATACACGTACAAAACAAAGAGACAATTCTGAAAGCTGCAAAAGAGAAACAACAAGTCACGTATAAAGGAAAACCCATTAAGATCACAGCTGACTTTTCAATGCAAACTATGAAAGCCAGAAGAGCCTGGACCAAAGTATTCCCAGTGTTAAATGACCACAGATGCCAAC
>NW_008348999.1:668933-669517 GCF_000622305.1 Nannospalax galili | reverse complement strand
CCTTCCAAATTCCTTCTATGAAGCCAGCATCACTCTAATACCAAAGCCTGGTAAAGATGCAACCAAAAAAGAAAACTACAGACCCATACCTTTAATGAACATAGATGAAAAAATTCTCAATAAAATACTTGCAAACCATATACAGACACACATCAACAGGATCATCCACCATGATCAAGTTGGCATTACTCCAGAGATGCAGCGAAGGTTCAATATACATAAATCAATAGACGTCATAAATCACATAAATGGGCTCAAAGAAAAGAACCACATGGTCATTTCAATAGATGCAGAGAAAGCCTTTGACAAAATTCAACATACTTTTATGTATAAAGTTCTAGAGAGAATTGGACTGGAGAGAACATACCTCAACATAATTGAAGCCATATATAACAAACCCACAGCCAACATCATTCTAAATGGAGAAAAACTGGAAGCATTCCCATTGAAATCAGGAACCAGACAAGGCTCCCTGCTATCCGCACTTCTCTTTAACATAGTACTTGAAACTCTTGCAAGAGCAATAAGACAAGAGAAGGAAATTAAAGGAGTAATAATTGGAAAAGAAGAGCTCAAATTATCCC
>NW_008348999.1:664665-666317 GCF_000622305.1 Nannospalax galili | reverse complement strand
CCTATAGCCCCAGCTGTTCTGGAACTCACTATGTAGACCAGGCTGGCCTTGAACTCACAGAGCTCTGCCTGCCTCTGTCTCCCGAGTTCTGGGATTAAAGGTGTGTGCCACCATGCCCGGCCCTAAAATAATAAATAATTTTAAAAAAATTTTTAAATAAAAAAATATATTTATATCATAAAAAATGCATCCATTCCTCATTTTTCATGCTTTTCTATCATTTTCTCCTCCTCCTTTATAAAAACTGTTCAGAGTTTTAATTTTGTGATTCAATTTAAGTTTTATATGAGGCAAAGCTTGCTAGAATTTGTTGGTGATTTTTCTGCCTTCACAAGGGATACTAGTGACTAGTTTGTCATTTCCATTCTTGTAGCATCTTTGTGCTATCTTGTTATCAGAGTCATAGTAGCCTCAGAAAATCGGAGAAGAATTGTTCCCTTCTCCTTTTTCTGGAAGCTGAAAATGTAAAATTGTGACTCATTATTTAACTGTTGCATAGAATTTTATAACTCTACAACAAAATCATTTGGGCCTGGGAATTTCTTTTGGAAGATGCTTTAAATTAAAATTGAGTTTACTGACTGATTTAAACACTAGTCAATTTTTTAAAATTCCATTTTGTTTGCTGTTTTGGTAGTTTATGGTTCTTATCAATTTCCTTTTTTTAAGAACCAACTTTATTAAATATAGTTGGGCTTTTTTTCCTTTTTAAAAAAGATATATTGGGGACTGGAAAGCTAGCTCAGTGGTTACCCTTGCAGAGTACCTGGATTCAATTCCCAGTACCCACAAGGTAGCTGACAACTGCCTTTAACTCCAGTTACAAGGAATCGGACATCTTCTTCTGACCTCTATGGGCATTGCATGACACAGGTGCTCCTACCTATATGCAGGCAATACACTCATACACATAAAAATAAACAAAAATTTAAAAAAGATTTTAGAGGCTAGAAGTGATGTCTTAGTTAAGATCACTTATTGCTCTTCCAGAGACTGGGATTTGATTCCCAGTACCCACAGAGTGACTAACAACTGTCCATAACTCCAGAGCCAGGAGATCAGACTCCCTCTTCTGTCCTCCACAGGAACTGAACACATGACTGCACACATATGGTACACTTACACACATGCAGGAAAAACACTCATACATATAAAATAAAAATAAATAAAACAAAAAAGATTTATTTTATTTTTACTTAT
The DNA here is from genome assembly GCF_000622305.1 of Nannospalax galili. Classification (NCBI taxonomy): domain Eukaryota; kingdom Metazoa; phylum Chordata; class Mammalia; order Rodentia; family Spalacidae; genus Nannospalax; species Nannospalax galili. The sequence goes on along the minus strand of NW_008348999.1, from coordinate 665,117 downwards.
ATATAAAGTATGTGTTTCTGTGTTGGTATGTATATGTAGATATAGTACTTGCAGAGTCCACGGGGGGGTATCAGATTCATGGAGCTGGAGTTACAGGCAGTTATGAACTTCCTAACTTGGGTGCTGGGAACAAAACTCAGATCCTCTGCAAAAACAGTATACACTGAGCTATCTCTCCAGCCCCAGATTTGCTTGGTTTTGTTTTTCTTAATATATCATGTTGTATCATTTTCTTAGTAGGTATTAAAATGTTGCATTAGTTATTTTTCTTTAACTGTGACAAAAGCAATGGAAAGAAGGGAGGAAGGGAGGGAGAGAGGGAGGGAGGAAGGAAGGAAGGAAGGAAAGAAGGGAGGGAGGGAGGGAGGGAGGAAGAAAGGAAGAAAGAAAGAAAGAAAGAAAGAAAGAAAGAAAGAAAGAAAGAAAGAAAGAAAGAAAGAAAGAAAGAAAGA
>NW_008348999.1:590894-664585 GCF_000622305.1 Nannospalax galili | reverse complement strand
AGGAAGGAAGGAAGGAAGGAAGGAAGGAAGGAAGAAAGAAAGGAAAGAAGGAAGGATTTATTTTGGATTATAGCTTCAGAGGGTACAGTCTATCAAATACATGGTGATAGGACTGTGGTGTGGGTAGTGACATTACATTTGCAGTCAAGAAACAGGGTAATTGAATTGCCTTTTTATTCAATTCAGGACCTCAGATGATATGATGGTGTCACTCAAATTCATGATAGCGCTCCTCTCCCTATTTAGACCTTTTGGAATTACTCTCATAGAGACTCTGCAGATGCTATTCTATGGTGATTCTAAATTCAATCAGATTGGCAATTAGAATTAATCATCACAACTCTACCCCTTGTCAATTTGACACCTAAACACATCACTTTAAAACAAAACATTCTACCCTTAGCCCCCAAAAATCTAATTTCTATCTCACAATAAAAATTGTATTTTGTCCATTTATAACAGTTCTATAGTCTTTAACACTGCTCAAAACTCCAAGGTCTGTCTGTAACTCAAGACAATCTCTTAATTATGAGCACTTATAAAAAACATTTTAACTTCCAATATACAATGGCACAGAATAAACATTACCAGCTTGGAAGATACCAAATCTTACAACTCCGTGTCCAGCAAGAGAGATTTCTGTTGGAATCACCTGGACTACATAAGACTTGGGTAGCTCTGGCCCTTCAATTCTGCTGCCTGTAGCATACACAGTCCCCTTCTTGGGCTGGCTTCACCCCCTTGATTACTGACTTCTTCAGCCCTGACATTTTCAACACCCTAGTATCTAAACTGCAACGTGGACTTCACCTTTCCAGCTTCATGCAATGGCTTCTTGGACCTCCTTTCAGAGAATCTCATCATTCCCTTGTCTTTCTTCAGTGCCTTTCTGGAACTTTCATGTAAACCTCTATGCTTGCTTCACATTTGGTACTTTCAGGTCAGCAAAACCATTTATCTAATTTATCACAGCAGTGGCCCAGCTCCTTGATATCAATTTTCCGATTTGATTGCTCTTCTTGTTGTGACAGAAAACCTAACAAAAGCACTTAAAGAAGGTTTTATTTTAGATTACAGTGTATAAGGTGCAGATACCATGGATATGATGGTACTGAGCATTGCTGACAATTCAATATGTAGGTTGTACCCCTTGGACCACAACTGTAGGCAACTCTGTTTGAATTCCCAGGTGTCCCTGGAGAAATAATTCCCTAGGCAGTCATTTTGAAGAAAAGAACCCTGGTGTGGCATTTTCTATTTGACTCTCCTTCCTAATGAATTCACATTTTTAATGTTAGAGTTTTGCCCTTAGGGTACCTTTCCTATAGTGCAAGAGGCAAATTTGTTTAATGGTGCTATTCTCTTTAACAATTACAGCTGCTCTTTCCAAACACATCTTATTGAAACTTTAAATTAATATGCTACTGCCCTTACCAAACTGTACATTTTCAACCTGCAGCTTCCCCTCCCTGTGCCTAAATAAGAGCAAGGAGCAGTAACCATACCATTGCCTGGATACTATCCTGTCTTGAAGTTTCCCCCACTAAACAAATTTGTCAGTTACTTTTAAATGTAGCCCCACTCAAGTTCTTAAGACATTGGGAGAATGCATCCAGCTTCTTTACCAAAATATAACTTGAATGCCCTCAGGCCGAGTTCCCAGTAGAGTCCTTGTTGACCTTGGAAACCTCAAGACCCATGCCTACATTGTCCACATTTATCTCAGCATTCTGATTTTCCAAACTTTCACCAAAGTCACCCATTAAGGTCTGCTAAGATGTCTTTAGCCCTTACCTCCAAACACTTCCATAGTCCTCCCACAGACCAGTCCCAAAGACTTAAGGACCACAGGGTCTAATTTATCACAGCAGTGGCCAGCTCCTTGACATCAATTTTCTGATTTGATTGCTTTTCTTGTTGAGGCAGAAAACCTAATAAAGCACTTAAAGAAGGTTTTGTTTTAGATTACAGTGTGTAAGGTACAGATATCATGTAGGGGAAGAAATGCCAACAGAAATATGAGTTACCTAGTCACTTAGTGTCCACAGGCATGACATTTCAGGAAGCAGAGAGAAAAGAATGCTAGGACTCAGCTCACTTTCTCCTTTCATGTAGCTCAGGACTGCAGCCCATGAGGCAATGCCACCCACATTCAAGAGTGATCTTCCCTTCTCAATTAAACCTTTTGAGAAACATCCTCATGGACACACCCAGAGGTGTATTTTCATGGTGTTTCTAAATCTAGTCAAGTTGACAATGAGGATTAACCATCACGAATAAACTCATAAAATATCTCAGTCTATTGGTATTCATGCTTTACCACTCAAGTGAAATGTAGCAACTTTACTTCCTTCTAAGTCTGGTTTCCCGCTCATTAAAAAAATATTTTTAAAGCAGTTTTAAATATTACTTCTGCAAACATTGAATAATACATCAGATAGTCTTAACATTTTTGCTCCAGCCATCACACACTATTCATAATATCTGTATAAGGGGGTCCTAGTATATCTATTTCATCCATGTCAAGGTTCTCCTCAAGTTACAAGAAGTCCTCTGTTAGTAATTTCTTCTGCCCAGAGAACTTCATTTGGTGATTAATTAGGCAGGAGCTTGCTGACACTGTATTTCTCTTGGGTTTTCTTTGTCAAAGAATGAACTTGTCTCCTTAATTCTGCATTACGGTTGTGGTAGGTAGATAATTGTGAGTTGGCAATGTCTTCCTCCAACATTCAAAGTATTTTCAAAGTATTTTCCATTTCTTGAGCTGGGGATGGAGCTCTGAGGTAGGTGCCTGCCTAGTATGTTCAAGGTCCAGAATTCTGTTCCTAGCACTGAAAAATTAAGTGAAACAATTATATTTACCTTAATATCTTTAATAATTTCAGGTAAAAACTCTTCTCTCATTCAAATTCACATTGTTCTTTAAGATTCTCTCTCTCTCTCTCTCTCTCTCTCTCTCTCCTCTCCACAATGTCTCCCAGCAGCCCCAGCTGGCCCAGCACTCACTATGTAAACCAGAAACCAGGCTGGCCTCTGAGATCTACCTGCTCTGTCTCCCAAGTTCTGAGATGACAAGCATATACCACCATACCAGGCCTCAAACCAAAAAAAAAAAAAAAAAAAATCTTGACATATTTTCTTATGTTTTTGAATTGTTCATTACAATGTGTTTTGATCTAGATTTCTTTGTATTTAACCATTTTTAGGGTTCATTTAGCATCTTGAATTTTCAGATTTTTGCCTTTTGCCAAATCTGAAGATTATATTACTTCTCTGATAGTTCTTCAGCCTCAACTTGGTTCTCATCTATACCTTGAAATCCTGATCTACTGCTGAATCTTTTAGTAGTCGCCCATCAACTCTGAGCCTCCATTCATTATTTTTTTTGTCAGTCCGTCTGTGTTGTGGAGAATGGGAAAAGCCCAGTGATAAATTCTCAACTGATTTCATTCTCTGTAAGGTGCAGTCCATTATTAAACCCATCCAGCAAGGTGATTTGGTTTGTTTTTCTTTGCTTCAATTTTAGAGTTGGTATTATCATTTTTATCTCTAATTTCAGTTCTTTAATTTTCATAACTTTTTTGCTGAATTTTCTAATTTTTCTTTTGTATCAAAAGAATTTATAAATCATATGTAAGCAGTTGTATAATGACTACTTTAAAAATAATATTGCTTTTCTTAAGACAAGGTCTCACTATATATGACAGGCAACACTTGAATTCAAACTTGGGGTCCTCCTGTCTCAGATAGCCAGTGGCTGAGATTACAGGCATATGACAGTGTGCCAAGCTCTGCTTTAAAATCCTTATCAATAAGTCCAACCGATGACTCATCTTGGAGTGTGTTGACAAAAATCTACATTTTGGTAAGATGGATTTTCCATTGTGTTCTAGATTATATTATAAAACTCTTGTTCCTGACTAATTTGTCTTACTAATATTTTTCCCACTTTGATATATTGCATGAGATTTGATAACTGTGCTTTTAGCTTCCTGCTTGGTCCTAAGATTAGGGAATGACATAATCTGGGAGCCGACTCTCAAAGGTAAATAGGGCTCATCAAGCCTCATTGGAAGGGGATGAATAGCTCTGATCACTAAAAGCCTGATTCACCCATCATCACTGATATGGACTGCACCACTCATCCTCATCATCATGATCCCTGCTGGTCCTAGCCACCCACTTCTACAGGTGTAGGATGGAAGATGAGTCAGCTGTTCAGCCAGTGACAACGTCCACAGGTGGAACCAGAACATTTCTTCCAAGTGCAACAGAAAGTATTATAGAAGGACCAACACTTGTCTCAGCCCTGATGAATCTTCCAGGGCTAAGGAGTATGGTTTCTCCACTAGTGATTGACAAGAGTAATTCAAGCAACGCCAAAGAGGTCTTCTGTCACTCAGCTAGTTTTTCCGGTCTGTATTTGTTATTTATCTGTTGCTGTGATAAAATGCGACAACCAAAAACACCTTAAGGAAGAAAGATTTTATTTTGGCTTTCTGTCCCAGAGGGATAGTTAGGAAGGCATGGCAACAGGCAGCAAGAGTAGGAAGCTGGTCAGTCACATTTTCATCCAAACACAAGAAATAGAGAGTTCAGAAAGAGGAGTGAGGCTATAAAGCTTCAAATCCCATCCCCAGTGATGTACTTCCTCCAGCAAGGCTGTACCTCCTAAAGATTCTGTACTCTTCCCAAACAGCAACACCACTGGGGAACAAATGTTCAAACACATGAGTCTATGGGGACATATTTCTCATTTAAACCACCACATAATCCTTTGGTCGAGATGAGATTTTCTTGTGGTTTCCTTTCTTACAGTTCTCCCGTGTCTGTTGGTAGGTCTGGATCTGAGGCTTCTTCTGAACCCTGTCTAGGTTATGTGGGAGGCAATGAAATATTCCAGGAGTTCATGGCATCACTGTTCCTTAGTCTAGAAGTTCCTTAGTGGCCCACTTTATTCTGTTACCTTTCACACTCTCTGGCGGGTTATTGTATCATGTCTGATGTGTTTAGTTATAATAGATAGAACTTGTAGGAACAAGATGACTCCATTTTGGCAGAAATAGAAGCCCATGAGAAATTATTTTGAAATGCAAATTTTCTCTCTTGTTGACGATGCTCCTGTAGCTCATTGAATGGACAGTTAAGGAGTTTGTTTCCCTAACACTTTGTCAAAGATCAGAATGCATGCAGTACTGTAGGGATTGCCTCGGCTGTGGAGCATGATGCAAAGAGAAAATACGTACTGTCTCCTATTATTGCACAAGCTCCTGTCACTATAGCCTAAGGATTCATAAAGGGAAAAGCTGTGATGGCTTATTTCAGTTGTCAACATACTGAGAACAAGAAACCTAAATTGAAGAACTGTCTCCATCAGACTGGTCTTTGGGCATGTCTGTAGGGAATTTTCTTGATTACTAATTGATGTAGGAAGCCTTAGCCTACTGTGGACAGCACCACCCTTAGGCGGCTGTGCTTGGACTCTCTAAAAAAGATAGCTGGACAGAAGCCAGGGAGCAGGCTAGTAAGCAGTGTCCCTCTGTAGGAGGCAAGAAGGTATCAGATCCTCTAAAGCTGGAGTTACAGGTGATTGTGAGCTACCCTACGTGGACCTGTAATCAAGTCCTCTGCAAGAACAGTATATGCTATTTACCACTGAGCCATCTCTCCAGGCCTATGACTAGTCTCAAAGGTTGCTGAAGACTAGAGCAGCTCATGCCAAATACTATTTCTAAAGGTATTATATTTTAATCTTCAACTTTTTTATCAATATTCCCAACTTAGTCCATGTAACACAGATCCAATTTCCTAGCTCATTGGTGGAGTTTCTGAAGAGTATTTCCAATACCATTTTTCAGATTATTAGTAAAATATCTAAGCAAGAGCAAGAGATTCAGAGATTGCAAAAGGTATCTTTACCTGTCTAGTTCGTTGCTCTGGAGTTCTGGGTAGTGGAATAGTGGCAGTATAGAATGGTAGCTGATAGCATAAGATATTCTAGATATGGTTGGCATCTACCATGTTTCCAGCTTCATGCTTCTTTGGATGGCTTCACACTCTCTGATTGCCATCAAGAACTATGAAGGGAGAATTCCCCTGCCTGAGGTCCTCCACCCTCTCTCACAAACCTAGTCTCCCTTCTAACATTGGGCACCATCCTGCTTTTTGTTTTACTGCCCCAGATCTCTGGACTACCCTCGTAGTCCAGACCTGCCCACTGTTTCCTGATCCCCTGCACACAGACCATCTCAATGTTCCAGCCTGCTTTGTAAGACCATCCACAGGCTGTCCCCACCCCCATCTTGCCTTGGATTCCTGAGACCAGGCTTCTACCCTGGCAAGTCAGTGACCCCACTCACTGTGCCTTGATTCCCCTACAGCCTGAGCAACTCCAATACCCCTAGCCACCACACTCTGTCCCCCTTCTAGCTTTGGACCAAGGCCTGCTTGTGCTCTTCCATCTCAGATCTCTGGAATAGCTTCCTAACCCAGACTAGTTTAATCCTGTAGAGTAGTTTGTTAGACCCTCCACAGGCTGTCCCCACCTCCACCTTCCCCTGGCCTCCTGATCTGCCTGACACAAACCAACCTGCCTATTACCCAGACCATCCTAATACCCTGCTGGAACCTGAAGCACACACACACCAACTAACCTTTAATTCTTGTGCAAAAAGCAACCAAACTACATCAACAACATAAACAGAACCAAAATTCAGATAAACAAAGGAAGAATAGAATTTCCTAAGAGACACACACCAAACAAAAGACATCCATATGCCCCAACAGCAATTCAAAATTCAAAAATATAGAAACAGAACAAGAACTCTCAAACTCCTTCTATGAAATATCACTATAATACCAAAATTATGTAAAGACACAACAGTAAAAGAAAACTACAGGCATTTCTCAACAAAATGCTTACAAACTGCATATAGACACACATCAAATAGATCATCCACCCACTGTGATCAAATCAGTTTTATTCCAGAGATGCAGGGATGGTTCAATATACATGTCAGTAAATGTAATAAATCAATAAATGGACTTAAAGACAAAAATATCCCATGGTCATCTCAATAGATGCAGAAAAGGCCTTTAACAAAATCCAACAGGCATTCATGTTAGAAGTCCTAAAGGGAACTGGACTCAAGGGAATATACCTCAAAATAACTAAAGCTATATACAACAAACACAAAACCAGCATCATTCTAAATGAAGAAAAACTGGAAGCATTTCCATTAAAATCAATAACCAGACAAGGCTGACCTCTATCTCCACTCCTTTTCAATATAGTCCTTGAAATTCTTGCTAGAGCAATAAGACAAGAGAAGGAAATTAAAGGAATACTAATTAGAAAAAAAGGTCAAATTATCACTATTTGCAGATACTATGATATTATACATAAGAGATCCCAAAAATTCTACCAGAAAACTGCTAGAAATGATTAATACTTTCATTAATATGGCAGGTTACAAAATCAACTTAACAAAATCAGTAGTCTTTCTATATACCAATAACAAGCAATCAAAAAACCATTCAAGGAAAACCTGCCATTCACAATAGCCTTAGGAAAAAAAGTTAGGAATAAAACTAACCAAAGTCATTAAAGATCTCTAAATAAAAGTTTTAAATCTTTAAAGAAAGAAAGACACAAGGAGATGGAAGAACTTACTGTTCTCATGAATTGATAAAATTAATATTGTGAAAATGAAAATTTTACTGAAAGAAATCTATAGATTCAATGCAATGTCAATCAAAATCCCCATGATGGCTGCACAGAGCTAGGGAAAAAAATCCTAAAATTCATGTGGAATCAAAAAAGACCCTGGATAGCTAAAACAATCTTGGGCAAAAAGAGCAATGCTGGAGGGATCACCATACTAGATCTCAAACTATACTACACAGCTATAGCTATAAAAACAACATGATACTGGCATAAAAACAGACAAGTAGACCAAGGGAACACAATGGAAGCCCCAAACATGAATGCATGCTATTTCTTCCACTTGATATTTGACAAAGGTTTCAAGAACACACAATGGAGGAAAGAAAATATCTTCAACAAATGGTGCTGGCAAAGCTGAATCTCCACCTATAAAAGTGTGACATTGGACCCTTATTGTTCATCCTGCACAAAAGTCAACTCCAAATGGATCAAAGACCTCAATATAAAACCTGAAACTCTTGGGCCTGAAGAGATAGCTCAGTGGTTGAGAGCACTAACTGCTCTTGCAGAGGACTTGGGTTCGATTCCCAATATCTACATGGTGGCTAACAACCATCCGTAACCTCAATTCCAGGGGAATATGATGCTCTCTTCTGACCTCTGTGGGAATTGCATGACCTAGGCCCACTTACATGCAGGCAATACACTCATGGGCATAAAATGTACTGTACACCACTAATCAAAGAAGCTTCTTTTTGGAACAGATGGAGGCTCTTACAGAGTTCCACAACTGGTCACACATGGAGAATATATGTCTGAGAGAAGCCCAGCCTTAAGTGACACATCTTCAGGGGTTTCCTATTCTGTAACAATAACAGATAATAGAAAGGAAAACTTGCTTCAACAATCATCATTTTTTTAACTCAGATTGTTTGCATGGAATGAGGTGGATCTAGAAAGAGAGGCTAACCCAAGTCCTAGTACACACACCTGAATGAGGCTACACGTCAAGACAGCCAAAGCTGCCAAACTCCAAAGACAGGAAGGCTGTGACTGCAGAGATACCCACAGCAAGAGTTTGGCATCCAGTACCCTAGACTTCATCCTGGTTTGATCATTGACTAAACCTCTGATACCCTAATAACCCATTCAGCCTTAAGCTCTTGTTTCTCATGGTATTAGTGCCTATATTTATGAAATAAGAATGCTACTAATCACATTTTGGATATTTTTTCTTGATGTTTCAAGAAGATGATATGTTTTCAGGAATTAACATGATGTTTGGCCAGAGTTAATTTATTTTAGTGTAGCTGGGAACTCAAGATAAAGACATGGTATTGGTAGAACATACCAAGAAAAAAAAATGTCAGGATCTGACACTGAGAGGGTTGTTGGGAGAGGATGAGGTGGAGCACTCAGATTGATAACCAGAGCAGAATGGACTTTATTGAAGCACCCATAAGGTGGCTAAGATGATTCATACTGATTGTCAACTTGACAGAATCCAGAATCTCCTAGGATACAAGCCTCTGGACATGTTTGTAAGAGATTATCTAGAATAAGGGATCCTCTGGAATTCCTTGAAACTTTATCTAGATTAGGTTAATTGAGGTAGAAAGACCTATCTTATCTGTGGGTAGCACCATTCCTTAGGCTGGGATCAAAGACATAAAAAGGAGAAAGGGGGATGGAGATATGGCTCAGCAGTTAAGAACACTGGTTGTTCTTGCAAAAGACCCAGGTTTGAATCCCAGCACCCACATGGCTGCTAACAACTGCCTGTAACTCCAGTTCCAGGAGATCCAATGGCCTCTTCTGTCCTCCGTGGGCATTGCACGACCTGGGTGCACTTACCTACATGCAGGCACTCATACACATTAAAAATATTTTTTAAATAAATAAAAAGGAGAAAGCCAGCTGAGCACCAGCATTTTTGCTCCCTGACTGAAGAGGCAATGTGACCAGCTGTCTCCCGTTCCTGTCTCCATGATTTCCCCATCATGTTGGACTATGGATCTATGAGCCAAGGTAAATCCTTCCAAATTCTTTACTTTGCTTCTTGTAACAGCAATGAGAAAAGTAACTAGTACAGTGGCCATGACGAAGGGCGAGTACTGGGAATACAGTTTTAGTGGACTGGTCTGGGACCAGGGAGAAATGTACTGATGGAATCTAGGGTGTTTCAAAATGGGAAGACTATAAGATGATGGAAGGGAGGCTGATGCCATATCGCAAGACTCTATAGCAAAGAACCTAGAGCTGTACAAGAGAACTTTACATGGTGATAGAAGTGTTCTTTTCTGTGCTATCCAATATGACAGTCATCAGCCACTCATTAAGGAACTGAAATTTTCATTTATCCTATTTGAATTAGCTTAATTAATATTCATTTGTGATTAGCATTGACTATAATGGACAACATAATTTCAAAATTCTATTTTCCAGGGTTCAAATGCTGTCTGTTTCCTTTAGCATTTTATGAAACTTAGTCAATCTTGACAAAATTTTGGCTCCCTATTGTGTAGTCTACAAAACTATTAGAAAAATATTTTCATGGCTGGGGAGATAGTTCAGTCAGTAAAGCACTAGTAGTTCAATGAGAAAAGTGCTATTCATGCAGTCACTAGGACATGAATGCAATCTCCAGAATCCATACTTTAAAATTGTTTTATTTGTTATTTTTATTCTATGTGTATGCATGTATTGCCTACATGTAGGTAAGTGCACCCATGTCGTGCAATGTCTGCAGAGGACAGAAGAGGCTGTCAGATTTCCTGGAACTGGAGTTAGGGACAGTTGGTAGCTGCCATGTGGGTGCTGGGATGCAAACCTGGGTCTTCTACAAGAACAGTGTTCTTATCTGCTGAGCCATCTCTCCAGCCCCCCCCCCAGAATCCATACTTTAAAAAATTATAAGTAAAGGCCGGGTGTGGTGGCATGGGCTTGTGACCTGAGTGCTGGGGAGGAGGAGACAGGCAGGTTCCTGGGTTCACTGGCCAGCTAGCCTAACCTACTTGATGAGCTTCAGGCCAATGAGAGACCCTGCCTCCAAAAAGTGGATAGCTTCTGATAAGCAAGACCCAAGGTTGATATCCAGCCTCCATATACACAGACATACACATTCACCAGCACACAGCACATGCAAACATGCAAGAGGCAACACACATACACACACACACACACACACACACACACGAAAAGAAAAGAAAACTATTTGAAGTATTCAGAGGCTACAATGCCATACATGATGTCATGGCTATATATAAAAAGACTTCAAAAAGTGAGAGTTATTTCTACTTTGTGATGTCAAACATTTGTAATTTTGCAGATATGTTGATGAAGACATGCCTCCCAAGGTAAAACAGTGAGGGACGAGAGGTAGGTTTCAGCACATCAGTGCTGTTATAGACAAGACACAGAAGGTGCAAGCACCATACCTGAAGGGCAGGGTTTGATGACCACCAGGCAGTGCTCAAGATTCTAATGATGCTATTCTAAGCATAATAAGGATTTTAAGATTCGTGTGTAACACAGACCTCTTCTCAAGTAGCAAAAGTCCTAATAGGAATGAAGATACTCTAAATAAATACTTGGATCGCTTCCATCAGCCATCAGGCAATTTAAATAACCCCAAGAACCTAGAATTTCCCCCAGGAATTTCATGCTGGGAATGAAATAATGAAGCTGGGTGCCTGACAAAAGATGGAGCATGTCTCTCAGGAAGAGATCACACAGTTTTGACAACTTATCAGACCACCTCAGAAGAGGGACTGGAGCCCAGACAATGATTGGTCAGTGATGGGAAAGATTGTACCTTAACCAGGACTGCTTAGCTATTCATTCCTCTTGCCTTCTATTTAAACCTATACTTCATGTCCCTATCCAAAGATGGAACTGAATGGTCAATGGACATCTTTGTTCTCCTTTTCAATGTGGCCACATTGAATAAATCTCCCTTTACTGCTTTCCAGATTACTTCTTTATTTAATTGGCCTGTTGAAGATGGGTGGCCAAACTCAACTTGTGTTGCCAAAGCTCAGGCTTTGAAAACCCTGACAACTCCAGGAACAAAGCTCTTTTTGTCCAATGGCCAGGAAAATGTGACACATGGAATAAAGGAAGAAGTCAATACTTAGGTGAATAGTGTGGTTCTTCCTGCCTGAGCAATGGCTCAGCAACATCTGCATAGCTTGAGGGCATCAGAGATGACTCAGTTCTCAGTAGGAACTGGACCAGAGTCTCAGCAGTTATCAACCTGTTAAATATTCACACCAGAACTTTCCCAGCACTGCTAATGTCTGTGATCTACTGCTCAGCAGAGTAGGAGTTTGATGAACACAATAACTTGGTTTAGGATATTGCTAGGTCTGAAATTTGATTTTTCCAATTTACAAACTAACATAGGCACAAAAACAACTCTCACGTGAAAGAGGTAAGAGATAGTTTAGTATGGAGCCAAACAGCAGCGACTATGACCCACGAACACAGGTTCGGCTTACCCAGAATTCAAAGTTCCAATGTGGTAACAGTTTGAGAAAGTTTTATAATAACAGAACAAAGGGAAGTCACAAATTAAGGCACCTTTCAAATATATTGATGAAAACATTAGGTAGGTAGGTTAAAGCAAATTGGGGAAATCCCAGCTACAGGCCTCAAAAGTTGTCTGAGAGCATTTTAATTTTACATCTTAGTCACAAGTATATTAGGTCAGACACAGAAGCAGGCAAAGAATGGCTATTAGAGGAGCTAAGAATAGCCCAAGATAAACTGTAATTGGGCTCTAGACCTGCAGCTCCCAGCCTATCCACAATCATTGAAGTTTTAATTTGTTTATCAGTCATGCAGAAGGTTCAGGGGAACATCAGTTCTTTCCAGGAATTTTTGTTCACACTAATATGTTATACCCTTGATGTGTAATGGCTGCTGATGAAGCACACAAAAATCCTGGGTCAGAGACAAAGACCATTGTTCACAGCACAGCAAGCCATACAGGTTGCATTATTTCCACTTACCTCCAAGAACAACCAGGGTTCAGATGAACTGGCATGCAGTTCATTTATATTATGCCAGGCTTTGGCAATCTACAATTTATAGCCAGTATGCCCCATTATAATATGATAACTTTTAGGCCTGTAGCCACCTGATCCCATTGGACTACTCTTGACATTGTCAAACACCTGTGAAATCTAGATCATAATGTTAAGTTGGAGGGGGTTCATACTCTTTTTTTCATAAATTTTTTATTGAATTTTTGTGTATTGCATACAGAACATCTTAATCATCTTTATACCCCTTCACCATTAGCACTCTCCCATAGCCCCCGACTCTACTGGAATTCATACACTCTGTTTTTTGTGTAAAGGCCTATTGTATCAAGTTAGTATCTCCAGATGACCGTCATGAAAGTTTATCCACTGGGGTCTAGGCAGCCTACTTAAAATCCCTCCCTTCAAGAAGATCAGCTCACTGGCATGGTGGCACACAGCTTTAATCCCACCTTGGTCTACAAAAAGAGTTCCAGGCCAGCTGGGGCTACAGGTAGACCACATCTCTAAAAGACGGAAAAAAAAAAATCAACTCTTCCTCACTCAGCAGTAATCAGTTGCCAATAATTCTTCAACAAAGATTGGAGCTTGTTGCCCATTTCCAGTTCTGTGCTGGAGTTTTGTCCACTTGAGCTTGCATACGTCTTGTGCATGCTGACACCATTGCTGTATGTTCTTATAAACAAGGTCCCAAGAGCCTATAGGTCTCTGTTTCCATATAGGGTCCTGTACCTCCTCCACTGGCTCTTACAATCTTTCTACCCCCTCTTCTACAATGGTCCCTGAGCCCTGGGTGGGTGGAGTTTAATATAAGTGTTCCGTCCAAGGACCCACACTCCGCAGACTCTTTCTCTCCATGCATTGGCTATTTGTAATCTTTTGTGTTCCTGGCCCACTATTACATGATGGAGTGTCATTGATGAGCACTGAGTGATGCAATAATGTCCTCTTTACCCCTTGTTCTATGTTCTGTGAACATTAAAGCTCCTCTTTGGTGGAGAGGTTGAATTGTAGGTGTGCCACTTAAGCTTGGGAAATTCACAGACAATGTCTGTGTGCCACCAGTTGTGGAACTCTGTGATAGTCTGTTGCAAAAGAAGCTTCTTTAATGAGTGGTGACAAGAATACCTGTCTTTAATATAAGGATCCATTTTTTACACACAGTAGTAAAACATGTGTCTAGGAATGTGACAGCCTTGGGGTTTGCTCTAAGATCTAAGACCTCTCCAACCATGTATTTGGCTGTGTTTACAGTACCACACATGAGTTTCCTCCAAGAGGAACTTTAAGACCAATTAAGTAACTGTTGACTACCCCCAAGATAAAAGTGCCACTACTACACCCAGGTTGTTTGCTGCAACAGCCATTGATGTGGTTTTTAGGCCTTGAAACTGAGGTTGGACTATCAATTGATGGTCCTTAGCAGTTTATTTAGTGTTTTACAAAGCTAGGAGAGCTAGCCATCAGAGGAGGTGGCTTCCAGCTTAGTTCCAGCTCCATTACTCCAAATCCTGTGTCTGAAGTATGTCCTGTCTTCAGCAATAGGATCTTATCTTCAGGGTCTGGGAGGCAATCAAGGGCTGTGGCAACAGCCTGTGCAATTTTGGGAGTCTCCTGGACTAGACTGGCAACAAGTCAAAGGAAAGTTTCTCCTGTTTGGCATTGTTTCTTGTTATGTAGTTCAGCTATATACATGGATTCATGTAGAGATATTTTATGTGTAATTTGTCAATAGGTTTTAGACTAATATGATTTCCTCTGTTTTTATACACTAGCTAGGCTTTATTTATCTCTCTTCTTTTTCCCCTGGAGTAGCCCTCTCTCCAAACCCTCCCCCTTTAAAGTATCTCCATTTTTCCAATTCATCCCTTGATAATACCAGTATCCTCTGGTTCCACCTCTCTTGAACTCCTTCTTCCCCTTTATCCCCATAGACCCTTGTATAACCCTCACTCCCCCTCCCATTTAAATATCCTCATTTTACCCATTTATCCTTTAGTAACCCCCATTTCCTATTGTTCTTCTCCCTCAGGTTCCATCTTTCCCTCTACCTCCATGTTTCTGTTCCATTTTCCTGGTTCTGCAGTTACATGAGGATATATGATCACGTATAAGGATTTGGTGCTAAGATCCACAAATGTGGGAGAACATATGTTGTTCATATTGTGTTACTTCACTTAGTATAACAGTTTCTAACCCCATGCATTTGCCTGCAAGTTTCATGATTCTGTCTTTCTTTACCACTGAGTAAAATTCCATTGTGTAAATGGACCACATTTTCATTAACCACATCAGTTGAGGGACACTTAGGTTGCTTCCATCTCTTAGCTATTGTGAAAAAAGCAGCAACAAACATAGATGTACAAGTATCTCTGCAATAGGATGTGTCCTTTGGGTATATGCCAAGGAGTGGTATAACCAGGTCAAAAGGTAGGTTCATTTATAGTTTTTTAACAGTTCTCCACACCATTTTCCATAGAGTTTGAATGAGTATGCAAGCTCATCCTCAGCAAATTAGTGTTCCCTTTTCTCCACATCCCCTTCAGCATTTGGTATCATTTGTTCTCTTGATCTTAGTCAGTCTGGCTGGGGTAAGATGAAATTTTAAGGGGGTTTTAATTTGCATTTCCCTAATTACTAACAATGTTGAACACTTTTAAGATGTTTCTTAGCCATCATACTTTCTTCTTTTGAGAACTCTCTTTGTATCTTTAGCCCATCTTTTAACTGGGTCATTTGTTTTCTTGATTCTTTGTTTTCTGAGTTCTTTATATATTCTGGATGTTAAACCTCTGTCAGATGTGTCAATGGTGAAGATTTTCTCCCACTCTGTGGATTTTCTCTTCACTTCCTTCATTATTTTTTGCTGTACAGAAGGCTTTTTAGTTTAATGAGGCTCCATTTGTTGACTGTTGACCTTAATTCCTGAGCAACTGATGTCCAATTAGAAAGTCCTTTACCACACCTATATCCTGTAGGTTACTGCCAATGTTTTCTTCTAACAGTTTCAGCATTTCATTTTCAAAGTGAGGTCTTTGATCCATTTGGAGCTGACTTTTATGCAAGGTGAAAGATAAGGGTCTAGTTTCAGTCTTCTACAGGTGGAAATTCAGATTTCCAGCACCGTTTGTTGAAAATGTTGTCTTTCCCCCAATGTGCATTTTTGGCCCCTTTATCAAATATCACGTGGCTGAAACTGCATGTAATCATGCTTGGGTCATCAATGTTACATTGATCTATGGGTTTATTTTTGTGACAGTACCATGCTGTTTTTATGACTATAACTCTGTAATATGATTTGAAATCTGATATAGTAATCCCTCCAGCATTACTCTTTATGCTCAGGGTTGCTTTGGTTGTCAGGGGTTTTTTGTGCTTCCATGTGAATTTTCGTTTGTTTTTTTTTTTTTTCCCTAATTCTGTGAAGAATGTTAACGGTATTTTGATTGGGATTACATGGAATGTATATATTTTTGTAGGATGGTCATTTTCACAATATTAATTCTTCCAATCCCTGAGCTTGGGAGGTTCTCCCATCTTCTGGTGTCTTCCTCAATATCATTCCTTAAAGATTTAAATTTTTCATTGTAGAGATTTTTAATGTCTTTGGTCAAGTTTATTCTGATCATCTGCAGAAAGGGATAATTTGACCTCTTCTTTTCCAATTACCACTCCTTTGATTTCCTAATCTTGACTTAAGAGGGTTCATACTTTTTGCCTTTATTTAAGCAATGTAAACCCATGAGTAGATACTCTTTCATCCCTGTGGATTGTGATTCTACTTTCACAACAGAACTTTCTGTCCCATTACATATCATTATTATGTACTGTCCATAAAATGGCAGCCACTAGCTCTATGTGCCTACTAAGTCTTTAGATTCATAGCTAATGAGACTGAGGCACTAAATTTTAAACTGTAAGGGATTTTTTTCATTTTCATGATTTTGAACATTTTTATTAGTTTTTTGTGATTTTCATATAATTTGATGGTATTTACATTCCCCTCCCCTATCTGCACCTCCCTTTATTGCCCCCCTCAACTTAATGTACATTATTATATGTATTATACAACCTATAGAATATGATTTTTGTTCCCAAATGGTCTTCAATGTGGGTTTATCCACTGGAGTCTGGTTAGACTGCTAAGAGTTCCATCCATATAAGAGATTTTTTATCCCCCTCCAAAGAAAATGTTGGCGATGCCAGAGGTATAAGACATCTGCCAAAAGAGAGATGTATGCTGCATGCTGAAAATCTAGAGGACTAAGCTCTCTAAGCCCTTTGGAAGTAAAGTCCTGGAAGTCAGACTTGGAGCTACTACTAGATTTGGTGTTATCCTTTCTGGTTTTTGTTCTTTTTTGGTCCGGTAGTTACTCAATATGCCTCCATTCTTCCCTTATGTAATGGGAAGGTGTATTCAGTTCCATTGTATGTTGAAGAATGTTATTTGTCTTTTATTTTGTAGGGGCTTACGGTTAAGAGATTGTCTTGAGTCTCAGAAGAGACTCTTGACTCTGAACTTTAGAATAGTATTGAGACTGGGAAAGATTATGGGGACTTTTGAAGGTGGATTAAATGCATTTTGAATTTATGTAGTCATGGGGGCCAGGGAATGGAATGTGATGGTTTGAATGAGAATGTCCCCCGTAGTCTCTAAGTAGTTTGAAATTTTGTCTCTAGTTGGTGGTGCTGTTTTGGGAGATTTTAAGAGGTGTGGCCTTACTGTAGGAAGCACATCACTGGGGGCAGGCTTTGAGAATTCTTAAACATTGCCAGATTTTCAATCCTGCTCTGTTTCCCTATTGCTGCTTGAAGTTGTATTACTTGGCTTTCTGCTCTAGCCATCTTCTGCCACCATGATTCCCCCTCCATTATGGACTCTAATCCCTCTGGAATCATCAGCCAAAAATATCTTCCTTCTATAAGCTGCCATGATCATGGTATCTTGTCACAGCAACAGAAAAGTAACTGATACAGGATGCATTTATCTTCTGTGTAGAGGTTGCATTGAAGATGTGCCACTTAGGACTAAGTATCTCACTGACACTTATTCTTTGCATTTGACCAGTTGTGTAACCCTGTAATCATCTCCATCTATCAGAGAAACTGACTTCTTTGACAAGTGATGAGATGTGCACTTGTCTGTAACTGTGAGGATATGTATTTAGAATACAGTAAGACATTACATCAGTCTAGGAATGTGGCAGAAGTAAGTTTTTCTCTAGAATCTATGACCACTCCAGTCATGTGTGTTTGGTTATGTTTCTAGAACCAAACATAAGTTCCCTCCAATTGAGCAGGCCTTAATTCCAGTTAGACAGCTATTGGTTGCCCTCAAGATAAAAGTGTCACTATTGTACCAATAGCAGTGGTTTTCTGGGCCAGTCATTGTTGCTTACTGAGCTTTAAAGCTAGGTAGGGCCATTTATTGGTTTGCTCCGTTGGCAGCTGGCATAGAATTTTCTGATACCATAAGAGCTAGTCTTCAGGGAAGAAGCTTCCAGGTTAGTTCCAGCTCCAAGTTCTGTGTCCAAAGTATATCCTGTCCTCAACAATAGGGTCTTACTTTCAAATTCTGGGAAGCAATAAAAAGCTGTGGCAATAGTCTGTGTTATTTTGGTAGTCCCTTGGACTACCCTGACAACAACTTGAAGGGAGGTGTCTCCTGCCTGGCGCTGTATTATTTTATGTAGCCTCTAAGTACATACCATATACCTAAAGGACTAGATTGGACTTCTAACTATGACATTTCCTTCTGGTTTTTCATATTGTCTAAGCATTCTTTATCTCTCCTCTCACTCCCTCTGTATAAACATCCCTATTCCCTTCCTAGTTAAAGTACCCCTCTTTTCCCCATTTACCCCTTAATAACATCTGTCTCCTGCTATCCCCCTCTCTCAGGTTTCTTCTTCCCTTTTACCCCTTGATTCCTCTCCATTTTCCTGCCTCCTATGGTTGCATCAGGATATATACTCACACCTAAGGACTTGGAACTAAGATCCACAAAGGAGAGAAAAGAAAAATCACTTGTTCTTCTGAGTCTGTTACTTCACTTAGTATAACAGTTTATAGTTCCATTCACAATGTGTGAGTATTTTGGTGGTCCTACACAGGGCTGGAAGCAACTGGTGTGTTTTTGAAGGGAAACGACCATGACCAAGAACTGCTCCAAGATTTGGAGTGGAGAAGGGAGGTAGGGAACATCATTTATCCAAGAGTCAAGATAACATTCAAGGAAATGATGACTTCTGAGATTGTTCTTTGAGGACACATCAGTGACAGTTGGAGAAGGCAGAGAGGAGGGTTAGAAGTCATGTATCTTGCACATCTCCAAAGCTCTTGTAAGCAAAACTTGTGGATATTGACAAGTAGTTTCCATTGTAATTACAAAATCAAATGATTATGAGAATAAATATAAATGGTACCTTAGTCCATTTTCTGTTGTTATAACTGAATAATACAAGAGGAGTGATTTATAATGAATATAAGTTATTAAATTCATTGTTCTGGAGACTAGGAAGTCCAGAGCATGGTGCTGGCATCAAATAAAGGTCTTCTTACTGCCATCATGACTGGCATCACATGGGGAGAGGAAGAAAATACACTTTTTTTATCATATAAAGCCACTAACTCCATCATGGGGGCCCCATCCTCATGATGTCATCTAATCCAAGTTATCTCCCAAAGAACCTACCTCTATATACCAGCAACATTGATTTAAGGATTAAGATTTCCAACATTCACTGCCATCAACTGAACACTGACATAGGGCTAGGAAGACAGCTCAGTGAATAAAGTGCTTGCCATACAAGCTTGAAGAACTGAGTTTGGATCCCCAGCATCTATATAAATGGCCAGATATGGCAGCACATGCCTGTAATACTAGTACTGAGAGGTGGTGACAGGGGGATCCTTGGGGATTGCTTGCCAGCCAGCCTAGCCAAATCAGTGAGCTCCAGATTCAGTGAGAGATGCTGCCTCAAAAAAAATAATAATAACATAGAGAGAAACTGAGGAAGACCTCTTACATGGCCTCCACACACGTGTGTTTGTGAACCTGTATATCTATGTGAAAACATATACACATATGCAAAATATTTTAAAAATTCACTGACATAGCACTAAATGCAGGGACTGCAGAGAAGAGTTAGAGTAACCCACATCATCAATATTCAATGTTCTCTAAGGTGCTGGAAAATCTCAGAGCTTTGTCAGTAATTGTGAGATACTGCATGCTTTATACAATAGTAACTGTTGACAAGCAATCAGTACAAATCTGTTCATTTATTCTACATGAAGCATAGAAGCAAGTACTCTGAAAAATGCTAAAGAGACCTAAGAAATAGCATCTGCCTTCTGAGGAATTACTGCTATGGGCAGGGAGGGGAAACTCAGAATTCAGTGCCAGGGATCCCCATTCAACACCTTCCCCAACTAAGAAATGGTAGCTATTAAATCATTGCATCAATTAGAAAAGTTCTAGAAATCATTCCCTTTTTGTCCAGTGTTGGAGGAAAGTTCTAGAAATCACTCCCTTTTTGTCCAGTGTTGGATCATCAGGGACTTGCATATGTTAGGCAAGTTTTCTACCACTAAGCTATGCTCCCAGCCATTAATGTCAATTAACCTTCTAAATTTCAAGCATATTTAAAATGAATGAAAAGTCCTAGTTTCACTTGGTATCATTTTAATCATATCACCAGAAAGCATCATAGCTGCTGTTATGATTTTATAGTTCTAGACTTATACAGATAAACAAGAAAAGAGCAAGTTAGAAAGCTTAGAAAGTCCTAGTTAGAATCCACAATGAAACAAAACAAAAACCCAGAGGTGGAACATGGAAAAATATGCTCAAGATAAAGTGCACTTTAACCAATAAAGCTCCAAGTGTCACCAAGGTGAGTTACTGCAGCTTTCATCTCACAACCCAGTTATGCAGGGTTTCCATTTCCTCTCCATTCTTCCCATCCCATCATGCTCACAATGAGTACCCTAAAAGTTTTGAGCTTAAATATTTCTTTTTCTATGAGAAAATGTGTCTGATTGTATATTGAAAGCTATTAGAAAACAACAGTATGATTCATTCTATAGAAAAATTCTGTGGAACAAATCTTGTCAAGTAAAAATAATTGACCTATCTATCTCTGATAAAGTATTTCATGGACCAGTATAAAATTATCCAGAGCACTTAAATTCTTAGAGAAAGCAAACACCAATGGGGGAAATTCTGAGTTCTATTGAGCTCTGTAAGGCAAGGGCAGCTTTTTTCACTCTTGTCTCCAGAAGGTAAGGTGATGCTTGAAAGATATTTGCTGAATGAATAAGTGAAAGAATAAAAGCAGGAGGTGGAAACAACCTCTACTTGGAGGTGAGCTTGAAAGCAATGTCACAAGCAGATGAGTTTGCTTTTCTCAATTTGGTGGAGGAAGCCTTAGGCTCTCTCTGTTGTTTTTCAACTCCAGAAAGTAAATGCCAAAAGAATTGGTCTCATTAGTATTCACTTTGCATGCATGAAGATCTGAGTTTCATCCCCAGAACTCACATAAAAATGGATGTGATAGGATGCCCCTGTGT
Organism: Nannospalax galili; assembly: GCF_000622305.1. Taxonomy (NCBI): domain Eukaryota; kingdom Metazoa; phylum Chordata; class Mammalia; order Rodentia; family Spalacidae; genus Nannospalax; species Nannospalax galili. The sequence goes on along the minus strand of NW_008348999.1, from coordinate 643,300 downwards.
GATCCCAGGGTGAGGCAGGTGAATACTGGCAGCTCTCTGGGGCTCATTGGTCAGTCAGCCTAGCCTACTTGGTGAGATTCAGGCCAGTGAAAAGCCTAGTCTCCTTAAAAAAAAAAAAAAGCAAAACAAAGTAAAGTAAAAACAAGGTAGACAACACCAGAGAAGTCCTCTAACCTCCATACATATGTGCATGTATGCCTGTGTACACACATGCACATGCACACATATGCACAGGCTCATAAACACACACTCATGTACCACAGGTACTCAGTTCATCCTGAGTCCCTTAAGATGTCCATTAATGCTTTTTAAGTATGATGAACATATGGCCTAATTAAAGACTCACTGTCTCCATATGCAGGGAGTTAAGCCCCCAAACAATTTGGGAGGACATGCCACATTCAAACTACAGTCTACCCATTGAGCAAGTCTTCATTACTCTTCTGTCCTCAGCCTTTATGAATTACCATTCTACTCTGTTTCTGCAAATATTTTATAGTCCACTCTTCAGTTAGCTCATGAATTATTTGACTTTTCTTGTGCCTTACTTCACTAGTAAACTTTCATTAATGAAATTTGGATGTTTCACTTAGTACAATGTCTTCCAGGTTTGTTTATATTGTGATTAAATAACAGACTTTCTTTCTCTTTAAGGATAAATAATAATCCACTATATAAGAAGGAAAGCATCCATAACCTGAAAAAATTAATTGGGTATGCTCCAAAACTCCAAGTTTTTGAGTGCTAACATGATACCACAAAATGGAAAATTCCATACTTATAATTCTCATATTATAGGTGGCAGGGGCTGGGGAAATGGCTCAGTGTTTAAGAGTTCTTACTCTTTCAGAGGACCCTGGTTCAATTTCCAGTACTACATGGCCGCTCACAACCACCCGTCATTTCAATTGCAGGTGATCTTATGCTGTCTTCTGGCCTCTGTGGTCTCCTATGTACATATGGTGCACATAATTTGGGCAGGTGCATGCTCAGTCAGTAAAGTGCTTGCCATGAAAGCATGAGGATCTGAGTTTGGATCCTAGTAGCCACATTAAAAGTTAGGCATAGCCAGGCATGATGGCACACACCTTTAATCCCAGCACTTGAGAGGCAGAGGCAAGAAGATCTCTGTGAGGTCAAGGACAGCCTGGTCTACATAGTGAGTTCCAGGCCAGCTGGGGCTACAGGGAGACTGTTTCAAAAAACAAACAAACACCAAAAGAATGGTGTTCATAACAATGAAACCAGCATGAGGACCTGAGTTTGAATCCCCAGCATCCACGTAAAATGCTAGTGCTTAGCTGCAAGTATCTGAAATATCAGCGTTGGGAGACAGAGACAGGCAGATCCTGGGAGCCTGCTAAACAGTCAGCCTAGCCAAAACAGCCGCATGGACTTTCCAGCTCAGTGAGCAACCTCTCTCAAGGCAATAATGTGGAGAGTGACAGAGGAGGACACCAAAGTCCTCCTCTGGCTTTTGCATGTGCATATCTGTGTGTGTACCTGTACACTCATGTGCACGGACCACACACAATAATGCACACACAATAATGATAATATTAATATTAATAAAAATTTCATTGTATGGGTTGTTCTAGATAGCTGCATCTTTTTAGAAAGTTGGATGTAATGCATGAAGACACAGTCCACACATAGGCAAGGGCAGTAGAACTAATACAAAAAACAGGCTGAAGGGTTGGAAAGCTATGAAGGGGTTGTGCTAGATGGAAAAAAATAGTGTGATTCAAAAACATGAACTTTACCTTAACAACTAATGAGGGGAAGAAGTAGCAGACTCAATGGCTGTGGCATAATGGTGTAATTACAGGAGTGTTTAGAAAAATAAACTCAGGAAATAATTTTGATGTATTATATTGCTACTGACCATTAGTACTTCAATGTGCTAATACAAAAGAACTGTCTGACACTGGACATTGAAGTCCATCACCCTGTAAGAACAGGCTTCAGGCATGATAGTTTTGGCAGAAAGGTGAGAAAAATAAAAACTGGTATTTCACTGCTTATTGCTCTGCAAAACTCCAGGTACTGGAGAGCACTGAGTGGGAAGACATTAGGATTCATATTGGAAAGAAGGAGCCAGGGGAGGAGGGCAACATAGCCATAGACCAAGAGCATACACTGAGCTTCAGGAAGTCAGAGATGCATCGCAGCTTCCTCACTCTCAGCAGATTGGTCTTAGGTAAGTTGTCTGCCTCCCTCAGCATCACAACATCACTTTTCTCATCTGTAAAATGAATATATGTTGCTAGTGAGATTGTTCCGTGGGTAAGGTTCTTGCTACCAAGTCTGAAGACTTGAATTCAGTCTCCAGGGCCCACAAAGTTATCCTTTAACCTCCACATGCCTACAATAATGTACACACAGACACGCACACACACACACACACACACACACACACACACAAATAGATGCCATAAAATTTTAAATGATTATATGATGATAGCTTCTGTGTCAGAATAAGGCAAGAAGCACTTCACATCCTCATGGATATGGAAAAAACTTTGATCCATGACCTTGAAAAGAAAATGAGAGCAAAGGAAAGGCAAGGGAGGATTAAAGTAAACAGCAGACAGCGAGAGACTAGATAAAATACTGAAATATTAAACGTTAGGCACAAAAGAAACAAGAAATGCTGCTCTAAAATGACCAAAAGCTTCAGGAAAAGAGAATGCTTTCCCTTACCTACTGGATCTGTAAACAAAGAGAAAAGGAAAATATCCAGAATCAAACACATCTAGAAGGAGGGGGCTATAGAGATATCTCAGTGAGTATAAATGCTTGCTATACAGCATGAGGATCTGCATTCAAATCCCCCACAGCCACGTGAAAGGCAGGTATGGGGTCTTGTGCTTATAACACCCATGCTATGGGCAGTGGAGACAGGAAGACGGCTGGGGCTTGCTAGCAGCCAACACAGCTCCAGATTTGGTGAGAGATCCTGTCTCAAGGGAACACAGCCAAGAGTGACAGAGTAGTGAGATCCTCCTCTGGTGTGTTCTAGCTGGCACACCTGCACACACATGTGTATAAACTGCACACAAGTAACACAGACATTCTCTCTCTCAAACACACACACACACACACACACATACACACACACACACACAGATACACATTTCAAAATTTGAAACAAAGAACAAATTTTGGATGGCAGACCATCAAAGTCTGAAACAGACTCCAGGAAATTAACCTGGAGGGCCTGTGACACTCCACATTCTTCTGAGGAAAGGAGGGAGCAGATTCCAGGGACTGAAGTCAAACCACTAAGCTAGGAACCATAGCAGAAAACCTGCATAAACATGTCCCTGAATTCTAAGGTCCCTCCCTCTACCCATTAAGAGAACTGAAACCATGTGAGCATCCTACAGGTACCAACCTGAACTGAAGCTCAATGGAGCCAGCACACTCAAATTAAGACCATGGAAGTAGACAGCCAGAGCCCTGGTAAGAGGAAATGTCCAGATGCAAAGGAAAAGTGGTGGGACCAGTGGTGGGACCTTAGACACCAAAATTCATTCAGGAAAAGCAAGACAATCAGCATGCAGGGAAAGCAGGAGGTGGCCATCTGAAGATACATCCACTCTTGAAAAGCCCTAAGAAAGGGCCAAACTCTGCAGTTACCAGGGCAGAAATTCAAGCCTATAGGCACCCTGTTTTGACTCCAAGGAGACATTGTGAGTTGATTGAACAGGTTTAACTGGAGACAAAGGCTGGTAACTCTCGCACCAGCAAAGTCAAGTCCTTAAGACTTCTTAGGGAAGGGAAAAGCATTTTTGGATGCTATAAGCAGAGGTCGTTACTTCAGGGCATAAGATTTTTTTTATTTTAATTTATTTCATTTAGCTATTTTTAAATATTCATGAATAAATTCATATATTTATATTTTATTTGTGTGTGTGAGTGTATTAGTGGTATGTATGTGCATGTGTGCACAAGTGTGCACACATGCACATATGTGTTTATGTGTGTGTGTGTGTGTGTGTGTGTGCACATGAGTGCAGATGCTAGAGGAGGCCAGAAGAGGGCATTGGATCCTTTGTAACTACAGTTGCAGGTGGTTGTGAGCTACCTGATATGCATGCTGGGAACTGAACTCAGGTTCTCTGTAAGAGCACTGAGCTATCGCTTAGCCACTGAGCTGCCATCTTTTCTCCAGCCCTATCTTGGCTTTTATAATGCTTAATTGGGTTTTACGATCTGACCTGGTTTTTGTACCTATCCTATTATGGTCTCTCTAGTTCTCTTCATTACAAGCCAAATCTTTTTCTCTGTCTCTACACCCCTCTTCTATACATTTCTTAATTACAATTTTCTATAACTTTAATTATCTTTAGGGTCTTACAATTTTTTCATCCCCCTCTTCCAAAATGATCTCTGAATCTTGGGAGAAGGGCTGTGATATTGATGTCTCATTTAATGTGGAGGACTCCACAGTCTCTTATTGTTTGTATCTTGACCAGTTGTGGGTCTCTGTGTTAACTTGCCATCTACTGCAAAAAGAAACTTCTCTAGTGAGAGTTGAGTAATGCATAAAGACAAGTCACAGAGTGATGTATAGAGATATGTCAGTATGAATCAGTTTAAAACTATGTCTATTCAGCAGAATAATAGTAGTAGGTTCTCTCCTAGGAGATATTATCTATCTAGCCACAGGCTCTTGGTCTTGATAATGGTGCCAGACATGGGCTCCATCTTGTGAAACAGTTCTTAAATCCAAGTATAAAGTTGTTGGTTACTCCCATAACATTTCACCAGTTGACCTGTCTTGCCATGCCTGTTGTTATTGAAACTATGAGGGTTCACAGCTGAGTAACACTGATGATTACCTTCCTCCTCTGGTAACATGCATAGCATCTTCCAGCACTATGAAATTTAGCCAGTAGGGAAGAAGCTTCTAGGTTGGCACTAGCTTAATTTCTCCATGTTCTATGATGGAAGAATGTGGGGTGTGTGCAACAATAGGGTCTTAGCATGAAGTTCTGGAGGGCAACCAAGAGCAAAGGTAGCCTGTAATGTTTGAGGGGTTGATAAGACTCCACTGATCAATAACTTCAAAAAAGGTAACCCATTCCTAGAATTGACCCTTTTATTTAATAACCTATCATGTCTAGGAGTTACCCTGTGATAAGGTAACTCCATTTAAACTCTATTCAAATACGTATATATTAGAGGAAGTTTCTGGAGTTGCAGTTTTCCACATGACTTTTTTAGTGTTAGCTGTTCCTCCCTATACTCCCTCTTCTACCTTGCTCTCCCACCACCAAATTACTTAATCCTCATCCCTCCATGCTCCCTCCTTCTGTTTTTGCCCTTCTTCTTCCTTTGTTCTCCTGTTTTTGCCCTTCTTCTTCCTTTGTTCTCCTAGGCGGTTTCACTTTGCCTTTCATTTCACATATACATATATGGTTTTATGAACCTACATAAAATCAAGAAACCACAAATGAGAGAAAACATACACTATTTACTTTTCAGAGACTGACTTAATTCATTTATTATGATAATTTCCAGTTACATCCATTTTCCTGCAAATGACATGACTTCATTCTTCTTAATGAAAGTCCATACACTGAGTTTTGAATTTGAATGCAAATATCTGATGGGTGTTTTTGAAGTTTTTTATTTGATAATATGCTTTATTTTGCTTTAAAAGATTTAAAATTGAACTGGGGAGATAGCACAGTTCCTAAGATTCTTGCTGTGCAAACATGAGATCCAACTTCATTCTCTAGAACCCATGTAAAAAATTCAAGCATGGTGGCATACACTTGCAATCTTGTTGCTGGTGAGGCAGAAGCAGGTGGATTCCTGGGGCTCCCTGGCTGCCCAGCCTAGCCTATGTGGTGAGCTACAGGCCAGAGAGAGACTCAGTCTCAAAAAAATACTTTCAGAAAGGAAAGGTGGACAGTGCCTACGGAATGACACCCAAGGTTGTCCTCTGGCCTCCACATTCATATACATACATTTCTACACATGTGTGCACACACAAATGTGAACCAAGAGATTTAAAATCTAAGAAAACAGAATGTGTTTGGAAACCAAACAAAGTTTTGTAAACTGTACTCACTTCCAGCCCCTAAGAAACAATGCAGAAAACAGATACAATATTTGCTTGATTTAGTGGCTTAGGATTTTTTGCATTTTCAGTATTTTTTTGTTGTTGTTGTTGTTCTCTGAAGGTAAATTGCTTTGTGAAAGTATTAGGAGTGGCCTTTGACAGCCAGATGGGACTGAGGTAAAATTTCCATTTTAGTCAAACCGGCTTTCACAGACTGCAATTTTCTTTATCCCCCAGCTTAAATTCAAGGTTCCCATAGTGATATCACACTCAATCAAAGTCGACAGGTTATTTCTATTAAAGTTTGGAGTTGAATAGAGACTAACTAGAACAGTGCTTCCACTGCTAATAATTCATTCCCGTGGTAGAAAGCAATAATTTGTATGGAGTTAAGGAGATAAAATACTGAGTGCTGATGAAATTGGAAAACAGCTTGTTAGAGTAATTTGGCACATTTAAATAAAATCACCATTTATTTTGATGGTCTCCCAAATTACAGCACTCCCTAATTCCAGTGCTGTTCCTGACTAGCACTTCCAAGGGGAATAATTCTGTTATCAGAAGATAGGGTCCCTTCATGCTGCATTGTGAGAACTGCAGAGATAGAACCCGCTGGCCTATACATTCCCAGTCATTGTGCCCTACAAAGTCCATTTCATTGGATAACCTCTGGATGGGGAAATACAGAGTTCTGCTTTCTGAAAACTTCAATTACCCTTGCACCTCTGTTCTATTTGAGCCAAGTGTAATAAAAGCTAATTCCTCCCAATCACTTGGCTCCCCTCAGAGCCGTGGCTACTTCTAGGTGGGCTCTATGAATCTGAGGGAAGGCAAAGATAATTAATCAGAACATACGTGTTTAAGTGTAATCACTGTTGTTGCTTTGGGAAGAGACTCAGATAAAAAGTTAAATGCTAATGCCTTTCAACATTTATGTGTGTGTGTGTGTGTGTATGTATGTGTGTGCAGGTGTGTGTGGGTGTGTGTAGGTGTGTAGGTACATATATCACAGTGCACATGTGAAGATCAGATGATAACCCATCAGGGTTGGTTGGTTCTGTCCTTCCACTATGCGGGCTCCAGGTATCAAACTCAGTTCCTTAGGCCTGGTGGCAAGCATATTTTCCCAATGAGCTATTTCTCTGGCCTCAAGTTTTCATGTCTTTTAGGACAATATTCTGTTAGAACGATGGAAGATGTTTTTTGTGGTGAGCACAATTAAAAGGCAAACAAAGAGCCTTCCCAAAGTATATTTGCCAAAATGAACTTAGTGATGGTGTAATAGTTAGTATTGGGTGTCAGTGGGAAACAAGCCTCTAGGAACACCTGAGGTGTTATCTAGATCTAGTCTAGTATTATCTATACCTAGTCTCTGTTCTTTCCTGTGTGTAATTATCTTGACTAAGTTAAATAAAGTGGTAAGACCTAATGTAGGTGGCACTACTCCTGCTGCTGAATGTAAAGGAGAAAGTGAGCCAAGCATGTATACTAGCTGCTCTCTGCTTCTTGATTATGGATGCAATGTGACCAGCTACCTCATATGCCAGCCATCATGACTTCCCTGCCATGATGGACTGCAGGCCCAAAATGTGAGCTGAAATAAACCCTTTTCTACACTGTTTTTGTTGGGTATTTTCCCAGTATCATTTAAGGTACTTAAGATAGATGTGTAACATTGATCATCAACTTGATGGACTCTAGAACCACCAAAGAAAGAAGCCTCTGGTTATGCCTGAAAGGATTATCAATATTAGGTTAGTTGAGTTGGGAAGATTCACCCCAAGAGTAGGTGGCATCATTCAGTGGACTGGGGTTCCTGAGAGAGCTGTCTGAGCACCAGCATTCATCTATTTTTTGCTTTTTGAATGCAAATACAATATGAGTGGCTACCTCATGCCCCTGCCACCATGATGGACAGGACTCTCACAGAGAGCCAAAAGAAGCCCTTCCTTTCTTAACTTGTTTTGGTCAGGTACTTTGCCATAGCAAGGTATACACAATACAAGCAGCATGAACCATCATTCTGGGACGATTCCATCAACAATTAGAAAGAATCTTTAGGCAAATCACATTCACAGGTGGATAATACTGATATTGGAAAAGAAATAACTGAATTGTGACCTATTTCAGGCCATGCAACCTCCATAATTCAGACATGAAAACAATAGGGTGATGGTTTGTAACCTCTCCCCCGATAAAGTGTTTCCCATAGCAGTTTTAAGTACACTGTAAGTTCAGAAAATTATCTTGGATTTTCCCTATCGAGCTGTGAGATGTGTGGCAACATTTGTGATGTTTCTCAGTTTTCCCATTAATAAATAAAAATTGGCATTAAAAGAGTGACTTAAATTTATAAGACCCATCATCTGTCTCATTTGGAAGTTCTTAGCAAAGTGGGCAGGGTGGCACATGCCTTTAACCCCAGCATCCCAGTTTGAGGCCACTCTGATCTACATATGGAGTTCCAGACCAGCTAGGGTTACATAGCTCTTAGCAGGGATAATATATATGAATAGCTCAAAGAAAGGCTTACAAATGAGGGTGTGACAATCTTGCATCCTTTCAAAAAGGCAGCACCTAAGGGTGCAGGCAATATCTAGGGAAGGAAAGAATCTGACATCCCAAGGTGAGGCTGCAAAATGTGACAATCTTCTCAAATTGTCAGCCCCATGACAGCAGCCTCCATCTACCCATGCAGCCAAGGATCTTCTGGACACATAATCTAGATTCCAAACTGCAACAAAATCTCTTGTATCCCCCAGGGCTTGTCTTTCCTCAATCCAAATTTCTGTTGGAAGGACAAGGTCTTTCATAACACAGTATGAATGAGAAGGGTAAGGAGATCTGACATACTAAAAGTGGTGTTTGCCGGAGAGGAGGGAGGCAGACTTCTCTGTGCTCTAGAGCACTGGCTCAATCATTCGTCAAAGGGGCAATGCTCACCTGTACTGGGCTGGGCTAGGGCTAATGCCAAGGTATAAATTCAGGGTTATAACAGACACATTTCGGTGAAGACTTTTAAAATTAAACAAATCGATACTCAAAAAAAAGGGGGGGGGATGTGGCTTGGAGGGAGTGGCATTCACTATGTGATGTCACATTACAGTTAGATTTTAATGTAAAGAGCCTCACTCTTAGCATCCATTTTTAAGCCAAGAGTGGATGAGAACTTTGGCAAATCTATTTGTTCAGCATTCTCTTGAACTATGCTCTCAAACAAGGGCTAGCTCTTTGCCTTATTGAAATAGTGTATATCCAGCATGAAAAGGCAAAGTAAAAGTCAGGCCCTTAGCTTATCAGAGAATTTTGTCCTTTCTGATCTCTAGAGCTAGATTATCTGTAGTGCCAGAACACGAGGGCTCCTGCAAACCCACAATACTGAGAAAGGCTTTCTTTGCTCTCTACGCTCATCTGCTGAAGGGAGCGATCACTTGAACTTATTTTCAGAACTTTGCAGTCCATAAAGTGCTTGACACGCACAAATACACATGCACACACACACACACACACACACACACACACACACACACACACACACAACCATAAACAGAAGTTATCAACTGAATCCCATCTATTGTTGGCAGCACAAATAATATAATCTTCATATCTTTTTCATTTCCATGTATAATCTACTGCTTGCAGCCCTTTTGATAGTCACCATATGTACACACCCATGCATACATTAGTCTAGGTCCAGAGCAAGGAAGAGTCATGAAGAATTAAAGCTATGTTTAGGTTACAGGAGGAGCTCAAAGCCTAGTAAGCTTGTTTACATTGTAAACAACTAAGGTGAACTTTTTGTTTGCAAGGTTAGGTAAGTCATTTATTTGTCTTTGCCACAAGTGGGTTAAGTGCAAAGATTGTTAGCATATGTTTTGGTTCTGTTGGCCTGTGCCAATTGTGTTGTGTAACTTTTCCTGGGAAGATGTGAACAAAGATCTAATGACCTGGGATAAGGCCTTAATGACACACCAAATAAACAATTCCACTACAGTGTAACTTAATGAACTAATTGTGTTTACTTAGAGGAATATAAGTGAGAAGTTACTTACAAGGACATGAGTGACACAAAGGCAGTTGCTTCACTGAAAAGACCACCCTAACATGGGCAAAAACTCACAAAAGCTGTACCTATGGACACAAAATCACAACTCTCATCTCAAATGAGATAACAGTTAGCTTATTCTAGAGCCAAATATGAGAGACCATGGTCCAGGAACACAGATTCTATTTACTCCAAATTCCAAGTTCCAACATGGTAACAGTTTCATGAAGTTTTTATAATAACAGAACAAAGAAAAGTCATACATCAAGACACTTCTCAAACACATTAGTAGAAATATTAAGTAGGCAGTTACAGCAAAAAAGAAATCTCAGTATAGGCCTCAGATGCTATCTGATGACATTCAACTTTCTGGTTGGTGGAAGGTGATCCTTTAAGTTAACACATTCCAAAAGGTTTTTATCTGTTAGTCACAGGATGTTAAGTCAGAAGCAAAGGTGGATGGGGCTGGAGAGATGGCTCAGTGGTTAAAAGCACTGGCTGTTCCTGCAGAGGACCCAGGTTTCATTCCCAGCACCCACATGGCAGCTAACAAACATTCATAATTCCAGTTCCAAGGTATCCAACACCTACTTCTCATCTAATTGGCATTGCATGACATGGGTGCACTTCCGTACATGTAGGCAATACACTCATACACATAAAAATAAAAATAAAACTATTTTAAAAAAAGAAACAAAGGTGGGCAAAGAGGGACTACTTAGGGGGGCCTAAAAAAGGCCCAAGAGAGATGGTAATTAGGCTCTGGGTGTGCAACATTGCATATTCAATCCACAGTCATTGATGTTATAGTCAGTTGATCAACCTTTATAGAACGTTCAGTTTTAAGATGCATTTTTTTTCTGGGAACTTTGGTTCATACACCCCTGGAGATTCCTACATGGTTTGCAGACAGCTAGTAGGAATAGAGAATCTCCTGTCACCAGCAATTTCTATAGCAGGCATTGATAAGGAAAAGGCTATATTCTTTTTTAATGTATATTTTATTGAGGTTTTGTGCATTTCATACAAAATATCTTGATCATATTTAGACCCCCTCCCCTTTCTGCACACCCCACTACTGGGTTTCATGCATTCTGTCATATATGTTAAGGCCTATAAGTCAAGTTTTTGTACCCAGATGTCCCTAAGTGCATGTTCATCCACTGGAGTCTAGTCAGCCTATTTAGAGTTAAAGAATATAAACTCTCCCTCAACTAGCAGTAATCAGGTGCCAGTAGTTCCTCAGCTGAGGTTAAAGCCTGCTACCCATTTCTCCACTACTGTGCTGGGTTTTTGTCTGATTAAGTCAGCATGGGTCTTGTGCATATGACCACCATTACTGTTAGTTCAATTGAGCAAGTTCCCAGGGGCCTGGAAGACTCCGTTTCCTTATGTTTATGCACCAACCCTGGCTCTTACAATCTTTTTACCCCTTCTTCCACAATGTTCCCTGATTCATGGATGAGTGTTTAACATAGAAGTCCTATCCAGGGGCACATATACTACAGTCTATTATTCTCTGCATCTTGGCCAATTGTGGCCTTCTGTGTGCACCACACTTTGTTGCATGAGGAAGTTTTGTTGATGACAGTTGAGGGATGCATTGGTATTCTCTCTATGCTCTGTTCTGCCATGTTCCATGAGCCTTAGGTGTAGAGGATCCATTGTAGTTGTGTCATTTAAGGATGGGCATCTCCTAGACACATATTCTCTGTGTGTGACCAGTTGTGGAACTCTGTAATAGCCTCCATCTGTTGCAAAAAGGAGCTTCTTTGATGATTGGTGAATGGTATATTTGTTTATAAATATGAGGATTTAAATTTAGCAGACAGCAAAAAATTTCATTTGTCTAGAGATATGACAGAGGTAGAGATTACTCTAGGATCTATAACCTCTCAAGTCATGTGTATTTGACTATGTTTACAGTGCCACCTATGAGTTCCTTCCCATTGAGAAGGCTGTATGTCCAATTAGATAACTGTTGATTAACCCCAAGATTAAAGTGAATCTTGTAAGTTTCCTGAGACATACATCTTGTTTAGTTCCTGAATCTTTTGAGCCTCCCTCAAGGAGGAAATGTTTCAATTTGGAGGAATTAGCTTCATAGCAAGGTCCCATGAAACAATTAAAAGGAAATATACTCAAGAATTATTGAGTATTCTCAATAATTTCTATTCTCTATTTTGTAGTATTGGTAATGATGATTTTTGGATATCTTCTTTATAATGTTAAGCATTTTATGTTCACAGTTTCATTCAATCTTTAACACTTTGAGGTTAATGTAATTACCAAGCCAATAAAAAGAAGATGAACTGTTAAATCACACACCTCTAGCTGCGTATCTCTTTTCTCTCTCCTCTCTCTTTCTCTTTTCCTCTCTCTTCCTCCCTCTGTCCCTCCCAGAAATCAGGCTACACCCCACTGTAGTTTCTCTCTCTGAACAGTTTCTAAAAAGTGTGCTGTCACTTCATAGCTGTCACAGAGCTGAGTTCTCTCCATCTTGCTTTCAGCTGTGAAATACCATTGAATTATAGTTAGTCTTTATCAGTGCCTTCCTGACTTCTGACACATAGGCTAAGTCACAGGGAATTGCTTCTCTTCTCTGAAAACTTCCTTTTGTTTTGTGGAATTGAATGCTCTCTCAGCCTTTAGTCCCTCAATGCACTGTCCATAGAGCACTTCCATAACGCATGGCTATCTATGATTGTCAGCCTGTATCTATCCCTATGCTCGCCTACATCAGGGCCCCATCATGGCTGTCTGTATTGGCAAACGTATCTCTCCCATTGTTCTCACACGTCACAGCTTTACCATAGCTGCCTATTTCCATGAAGCTGTATCCTTCCTAATGCTCTCCCACATCAAGCCATCATGGCAGATTACAGCCATAAACCTGAAACTCTCCTAATAAAGTTCTTCTGTAAGGTAATTTCATGACAGCTCTCCTTTCTAGGAAGATGCTTTCTTTTATTAGTTGTTGAACCTTCCACTCTTCTAACACTGAGTTGGATGGACTAAGTAATGTACACGAAGTGGTAGAAATAGAATCCAAGCCCATTCTTGCAAGGAGTTCTTTCTGGCAATTTACTGGAATGACATAACTTTATTTATCTTTCCCTTGCTCTATATTGATGTGGAAAGTTACACATTGTATTTTTCCCTCAAATATTTTCCTTGAATATGTAATTGACTGTATAGCTGTCTCTTGATATCTATGAAAGATTCATTCTAGGAATCCCACAGATACCAAAATCCACAAATGCCCAAGTCTGTAATATAAAATGCAAGAATATTTGCATACATCCTGTGCAGTCCTCCAATGTACTTTAAAATCATCTGTAGATTATTCATAATACATAATATAATGTTATCTATGACAGAATAATGTGAATGCTGTGTAAATAGTGATTAAACTGCATTATTTAGAGAATAAGAAAAATTTAAAAACCTAGTATATCTTCAATACATTTTTTTAGATTTTTTTTAAATTTTAGAATATTTTATTATTCACAAGAGAAGAAATTTTTAACACATTTTTCCAGAAATAACTTGAAGCAGGTTACATAAAAATATACATACAATGAAGATTAAAGGGGCAAAAGTTGGAAAAAGAAATCAAGGACCATAGGCTTTTCCAACATAGGGTCAATGTTCATCAAAAAAAATGAAGGTTTCCATTAGCTTTTTTACTATTTCTTTCTTTTTTAAAATCTTAACAAATTTATTGGGCTCGAAAACAGAGCATGGGGTGAGGGTTTATTTACAGAATAGTGGAGTCCCCCATTAACAGCTTCACTGGAAAGTCCACACACAAATATAGATCCTGTGCCTGCCCAACAGCCCCACAAAATGGGCAGAGGTGTGCCATGGTGTTCTTGGCTTATATATCCATAGGCCCTCCTCCTCATGTAGCTAAGATCAATTGATTGGGTGGGAGCAGTAAATGACTCCCCCCTCAATTCCTTGATGAACGTAGGAAGGAGCTGTGGCTATAGCTTGCTGACATGGTGGTTGGAGGACACTTCCAGGTAACCACCCCCTCCCCTTCCTCCAGCCCTTACATTCTTTTCCCCAATCTCTTCAACAAAAATCACTGAGCCTTGGAAGAGGGTGGTAGGTGTGGAATGATCTTCCTCCCATTGTGGCAGGACACTGAACATTCAGGTTGCTGCATCATCTGTTTCCCATGGGCTGTTGGCCTATTTCAGTGGGATTCTATCTACTATAAAAACACAAACAGCAAGAAGCAAGAACATCTAAACAGTGGCTGCTATAATAACCTGTGGATGTAAACACAAATGCTTGGATGGTATTTTTAGCATGTGCATCACATCCATCTAACAAAACAATTACAGTGGCTTCCCACTGGGGCCTATATTCTCCCCTGCCACAGGCGGTTGGCCTGATCTACAGTACCAGATGTGTATTCCACCCATGGAAGCAGGCATTATACCAATCAAAAATTTGCTGGTTGTACATATACTAGATAGGCCACTATTGTGCTAGCTAGAACATCTTGTTGATAGTGTAGCACATGATGCCTGTCATTGAGCAGAACTGTAGGGGCTAGTTCTCCCCCAACCATCTGGATATTGTCTTCTGGTACTATGAAAGCCACCCATCCAGTGGCAGGGAGTTTCCAGCTTAGTATAAGCTTGATTTCTACCTCTCCTGTGTTCACATCATGCAGTGTCTTCAGCAATAGGGTTTTACTATAGACTTCTGGTGTATAAACATTATTGGCAATGGCCTTTATTGTTTTGGGGACCTCTAAGGCTCCTCTGTCCAACAGCTTACAGGGGGGCAACCCACCTCTGGTACTAGGATTTTCATTTAACAACCATATGGCTTCTGGAAGGGCTTTCTTCCATCCCTGTAGGGTTTTGCCTGTGCTTAAGGCATTTTTTTTTTCTTTTTCAGTATGTATTGGAGGAATTTGTCTCCTTTATTACCATAGTTCTTTGTATAGCCCTCTCCCCCCTTAACTTCTCCCTTTTTCATATTTCTCCCTTAGTAACTCCTTTATCCTATTATTCTTCTCTCTCAGTTTCCTTCTTTCTCTTTTATCTCCCTGGTTCCCTTCCATTTTCCTGGTTCCTAGAGTTACATCAGGATATGCACTCACATAAGGATTTGGTGCTGGGATCTACAAATGAGGGAGAACATATGTCTTTTGGTTTTCTGAGTCTGTATTACTTCACTTAGTATAATAGTTTCTAGATCCATCCATTTACCTGCAAATTTCATCATTTCGTCTTTCTTTGCTGCTGAGTATAACTCCGTTGTGTAAAGTAATGATATTTTCATCAACCATTTATCAGTTGAGGGGCACTTAGGTTGCTTCCATCTCTTAGCTATTGTGAAAAGAGCAGCAACAAATATGGTTGTACAAGTGTCTCTGAAATAGGATAGAGTCCTTTGGGTATATGCCAAGGAGTGGTATAACTGGGTCATATGATAGGTTTAAGTTCTTTAAAGTTCACCACACTGTTTTACATAGGGGTTCCATGAGTTTGGAATTCCACCAGCAGTGAGTGAGGCTCCCCCTTTTCCACATCCTTGACAGCATTTGGTATCATTTGTTCTCTTGATCTTAGCCACGTGGACTGGGTTGAGGTGAAATCTTAAGGTGGTTATAATTTGCAGTTCCCTAATTACTAGTGATGTTGAACACCTTTTAAGATGTTTCCTAGCCATCTTTATTTTTTCCTTTGAGAACTCTCTGTTTAGATCTTTAGCCCATCATTTTTTAAATTTAATAACTGCACGATAAGAAGCATTTCATTACAGCTTTAACATATTCAGTAACAATTTCCAGAGCAAGGATACATCTATTTCAAAAGTGACTGTAAATTTCTTCAGCCCCTCTTTGAATAGGGCCATTTACTTTTTTGCTTCTCTGTGTTCTGAGTTCCTTATACATTCTGGATGTTAAACATCTGTCAGATGTGTCACTGGTGAAGATTTTTTGCCAGTGGGTTTTCTCTTCACTTCCTTGTTTCTTTTGCTGTACAGAAGCTTTTTAGTTTAATGAGGTTCCACTTGTTAATTGTTGACCTTAATTCCTGAGCAACTGGTGCTGATTTAGAACACGCTTTCCTACACCTATACATTGTAGGTTATTGCCAGGTTTTCCAGTTTCACATTGTGGTCTTTGATCCATTTGGAGTCGATTTTTGTGCAAGATGAAAGATAAGGATCTAGTTTCATTCCTCTACAAGTGGAGATCCAGGTTTGCCAGCTGTAGAAGATGCTGTCTTTCCTCCAGTATGTGTTCTTGGCACATTTATCAAATATCTGGTGGCTGAAATTGCGTGTACTCAGGGTTGGGTCTTCAATTATGCTCCATTGATCTATGTGTCTATTTTTGTGCCAGTACCATGCCATATTTTTTCTTTTGTTGCTGCAGTATACTTTGAGATCTGGTATAGTAATCCTCCAGCACAGCTCCTTTGTGCTCAGGGTTGCTTTGACTGCCCGGGGTCTTTTGTGCTTCCATATGAATTTAAGGATGCATATTTTCTAATTCTGTGAGGTATGTCACTGGATTTTGATTGGATTGCATTCAATCTATACATTGTTTTTGGACATAAAATTTAATGAATATTTTAACCTTTAAAAAAGATCTCCATTTCATTTTAGAATATATGTTCCTTGCAGAAAGACTCATTGTTTTTGCTACTAACACTGAGATGTTGGCGCATGCATTTCTAATCTGTATACATCTGTTTATGACTGTAGCTCTGTAGTATAGTTTGAGATCTAGTATAGTAGTCCCCTAGTGTTGCTTTGTGCTCAGGGTTGCTTTGGCTATCTGGAGTCTTTCATGCTTCCATATGAATTTAAAGTTTTTTTTTTTCTCCTAACTTTGTGAAGTATGTCATGGAGATTTTGATTGGGGTTGCACTGAATCTATATATTGCTTTTGGTAGGATGGCCATTTTCACAAAATTAATTCTTCCATTCTATGAGCATGGAGCGTCCTTCCATCTTCTGATGTCTTCCTTAATCTCTTTCTTTAAAGATTTAAAATTTTCATTGTAGAGAAATTTGATGTCTTGGGTCAGGTTTACTCCAAGATATCATTTGTTTGCAGCTATTTTTTAATTAAAATATATCATTTTTTAACTCCAAAGAGAGGCAATTGTCAACAAATTTTCCAGAAACAAGTTGAAGCAGGTTACATAAAAAAATATACACAATGAAGTTCAAGGGGGAAAAATAGGAATAAGAAATCAAAGACCAAAGGATATGCCAACATGGGGTCAACTGACTTTGGTAGAATAATGAAGGTTTCCATTAGCTCTCTTCTATTTTTCTTTTTTCTTCTTCTTTCTTTTTTTGGAAAATATCAATGAGTTTATTGGGCTTGCTAACAGAGTATAGGGGCTTATTTACAGAACACTGGATGCCCCCACATCCATAGCTGTTCTGGAAAGTACACACTCAAATATAGATCCTGGGACTTCCCAATAGCTGCACAAAATGTTGAGAGGTGTCGCATGGCTCTCTCAGCCCACATATCCTTAGCCTTCCCCCACATGCAGCCAAGGTACCCTAATTGGGTGGGAGGGGCAACTGACTTCCCCATTGTCTCCTTGAGAAGTGTGGGAAGGAACGGTGGCTATAGCTTGCTGGCATAGTGGTTGGAGGACACTTCCAGATAACTCTCCACCCCTTCCTCTGGTTCTTACATTTTTTTCTGCCAACTTCTTCTGAAAAAGTCCCTGAGCTTTGGAGGGGGTAATTGGTGTGGGCTCATCTTCCTCCCACTGTGGCAAGGCACTAAACTTTCCAGTGTCTGCATCATCTGTTTTCCATGGGCTGTTGGTCTATTTCAGTGGGATTCCATCTACTTTAAAAACACACAGCAAGAAGCAAAAACATCTAAACAGTGGCTGCTATAACTTAAGCTATGGGTGTAAATACAAATGCTTGGTTGGTAGTTTAGCAGGTTTGTCACATCCATCTAACAAAACAATTGCAGGGGTTTCCCACTGGGGCCTATATTCTCCCTGCCACAGGGAGTTGGTCTGGTCTACAGTACCAGATATGTGTTCCTCCCCTAGGATCAGGCATTATACCCAATCAAAACTTTGCTGGTTGTATATACACCTGACTCGCCACTCTTGTACCAGCAGGAACATCTTGTGTGGCATGTTGATAGTGTAGCATGCAGGGTCCATCATTGAACAGAGTTACAGGAAATAGTTCTCCCCATACATCTGCATGTTGCCTTCCGGCACCCTGAAAGCCACCCCTCCAGTGGCGTGGAGTTTCCAGCTTAGTACAAGCTTGATTTCTCCCTCTCCCATGTTCACATCATGTGGTGTCTTCAGCAATAGGGACTGTCCACTTTTGTTGTACAACCAACATTACTGGCAATGGCCTTTATTGTTTTGGAGGCCTCCAGGGCCCCTCTGACCAACAGCTCACAGGGGTGGCAACCCACCTCTGCCACTGGGATTTTCATTTAATAACTATTTAATGACTTCTGGGAAGGCTTTCTTCCATCCCCATAGGTTTCCTTCTGTGCTTAAGGTTTTCATTGTTGTTGTTGTTGTTGTTGTTGTTTACTACAAAACGGGAGAATTTTCCCCCTTTATTCCCATAGTTCTTTGTATACCCCTTCTTCCTCCCTTTCCCTTTAACTACCCCCCTTTTGCATATTTATCCATTAGTAACATCTCTGTCTTACTATTCTTCTCTCTCAGGTTCTTTTTTTCCCTTTTCCTCCCTGGTTCTCTTCCATATTCCTGGTCCCTGCAGTTATGTCAGGCTATGCACTCATTATACGGATTTGGTGCTAGGATCCACACATGAAGGAGTACACATGTCTTTTGTTTTTCTCAGTCTGTGTTACTTCAATTAGTATAAGAGGTCCAGCTATTTTGAATGGAAGGGTTTCCTTGTACTCTTTCTCCAATTTTTTGTTATTGGTATATAGAAAGGATACTGATTTTTGTAGAGTAATTTTGTAACCTGCCACTTTACTGAAAGTGTTGATCAGTACTAGTTTTCTGGTGGAATTTTTGGAATTTCTTAGGTATAGTATCACATCATCTGCAAAAGGGATAATTTGACCTCTTCTTTTCCAATTAGTACTCCTTTAATTTCCTTCTCTTACCTTATTTCTCTAGCAACAGTTTCAAGCACTATATTGAAAAGGACTGTAGATAGTGGACATCCTAGTCTGGTTCCTGATTTTAATGGGAATGCTTCCAATTTTTTTCCCAATTAGAATGATGTTGGATGTAGGTTTGTTATATATCTTTAATTATGTTTAGGTATGTTCCCTCCAGTTCAATTCCGTTTAGAACTTTTATCATGAATGTATGCTGATTTTGTCAAAAGCCTTTCCTGCATCTATTAGGATGACAATGTGGTTTTGTCTTTGCGTCCATTTATATGATTGATGATGTTTATTGACATTTATTGAATCCCTGCATCTCTAGAATAAAGCCTATTTTATCATGGTGAATGACCTTTTTGATGTACATCTGTATGCTGTTTGCAAGTATTTTGTTGAGAATTTTGCATCTATGTTCATTAAGGATATGGGTCTATAGTTTTCTTTTTTTATTGTGTCTTTACCTAGTTTCACTATGGGAGCAATGCTGGCTTCGTAGAAGGAATTTGGGAGTTGCCCCTCTGTTTCTATCATTTTGAATAATTTAAATAGTATTGGTTGAAGGTTTTCTTTAAATGTCTGGAAGAATTCTGCTGTAAATCCATCTGTGCCTGTCCTTTTTTTAATTGGGAGGCTTTATATTACTGTTCCAATTTCTTTATATGTTATGAGTCTGTTTAAGCTGTTGATGTCCTCTTGATTTAACTTTGGTGGTCCCCATGATTTTAGGTATGAATCCATTTCTTTTAGGTTTTCAAATTTAATAGAGTACAGGTTTTTAAAGTATTCCCTTATAATGTTCTGAATCTTTTGGGTGTCTGTTGTGATGTTTCCCCTTTCATCTCCGAATTTGTTGATTTGGATTTGCCCTTTCTTTTGGTTAACTGGGCTAAGGGTCTGTCTGTCTTGTTTAGCT
This sequence comes from Nannospalax galili, assembly GCF_000622305.1. NCBI lineage: Eukaryota > Metazoa > Chordata > Mammalia > Rodentia > Spalacidae > Nannospalax > Nannospalax galili. Next base: position 623,133 of record NW_008348999.1, on the reverse strand, counting down.
TTTCAAAGAACCAGCTCTTAGATTCATTGATTCTTTGTATTTTCTTTGTTTCTATTTCATTCATCTCTGCTCTGATATTTGTTGTTTCTTCTTGTCTACTTGGGTTTGGCTTTCATTTGTTCTTGCCTTTCCAGTGTCTTGACTTGCAATGTTAATTCATTTATTTGTGCTCTGTCTGATTTTTTTAATGTTGGCACTTAGAGCTATGAACTTCCCTCTTAGGAGTGCATTTAAAGTGTCCCAGAGGTTTTGTTGTGTTGTATTGTCCTTTTCATTGAACTCCAGAAATACTTCTGTTTCTTAATTTCTCCATTGACCCACTAATCATTCAAGAGTGTATTGTTTAATCTCCACGAGTTGATGTACTTACTAGAGCTTCTTCCAGCATTGATTTCAAGTTTTGTTGCATTGTGGTCTGATAAAATTCATGGAATTATTTCAATTTTTTTTATATTTGTTAAGATTTGTTTTGTGCTCCAGCATGTGATCAATTTTTGAGAAAGTTTCATGGAGTTCGGAATAGAAAGTGTATTCTTTGGTGCACATGTGGACTACTTGGAAGATGTCTGTTAGGTCCATTTGATGTGTTATCATTTAATTCAGCCATCTCTCTGTATATTCTTTGTCCAGTTGACCTGTCTAATGGAGACAGTGGGGTATTGAAGTCTCCTACTATTACTGAGTTGGGGTTAATCTGTGTCTTAAAGTCCTATAGTGTTGTTTTTATGAATTTGGGTGCACCAGAGTTTGGTGCATATATGTTCAAAATTGTAATATCTTCTTGGTTAATTGTTCTTTTGATCAGAATGAAGTTACCCTCTTTATAGCTTCTGATTACTTTTAGTTTGAAGTCTATTTTGTTAGTTATTAGAATTGCAACCCTTGCTTGTTTCTTAGCACTATTTGCTTGAAATATTCTTTTCCATCTTTTCAACTTATGGTAATGCCTGTCCTTGAAGATGGGGTTTCTTGAAGACAGCAAAAAGATGGATTTCGTTTCTTAATCTGTTCAACTAGCCTGTGTCTTTTGAATGGGGAGTTCAGTCCATTGATATTCAAAGTTATTATTGAAAGATGTGAATTGGTTCCCACCATTTTGATTACTGTTTCTATTCTTTGTCTAATTCTTTGTCCACAATAATACCTTCATTTAGTTTCTTTCTGTTGCACCTGAGGTATAGATGTTTCTTTCTCTGCTCTCTGTATTGCTTCAAGTATTCTTTGAAAGTTTTTTTTTGTGTGTGTGTATGGACTTGTATTCTTTCAGGCTGTTTGTGTCATGGAAGACTTTTCTTTCACCTTCAACTATAATAGACATTTTTGCTTGGTAAAGTATTCTGGGCTGGCATTTATGGTCATTTAGAAATGGAAATACCTTGGTCCTGGCTCTTCTGGCTTTCATAGTCTGCACTGATAATTCAACTGTAATTCTGATGGGTTTTCCTTTATATGTGAGTTGCTGTTTTTCTTTTGCAGCTTTCAGTATTCTCTCTTTGTTCTGTATGTTTAGTGTTTTTACTATGATATGATGTGGAGCGTTTCTTTTCTGGTCCTGTCTATTTGGTGTTCTATGTGCTTCTTGTATATGTATGGGCATGTTGTTCCTTAATTTCAGGAAATTCTCTTCCACAATCCTGTTTAAGACCTGGTCAATACCATTAACCTGAAATTCTTTTCCTTCCTCTGTACCTATGATACATAGATTTGGTCTTTTCATGGTGTCTCACACCTCCTACATAGTCCATTCCTGTGGGGATTTTTGTTTGTTTGTTTGTTTTTTCTGTAATCTTTGCTTGAGCTTTCCAGTTATTCAACTTTAACCTCCAGTGTTGGTATTCTGTTTTCCATTTCATTCATTCTAGCAGTAAGGCTTTTTCATGTTGTATCAAATTGGCTTATTGAGTTTTTCACTTCCTTCTTCATTTCAGTCTGTCTGAACTTCCTTCAATGTTTATCTCTTTTGTGAATTCATTCAGAAGTTTATCCCTGTCTTCTTTTAGTTCTTTTGTTTCTTTGTGTGTTCTTTAAATTGGTTGAATTCCTTGATCATGTTTACGATTGTTCTTTTAAATTCTGTGTCCTGGGTTATCTCTAGGGGGTTCTCCTTGTAGAGCTCTTCTGAAGGACTGATGGAGTTTGGTAGGAACATACTGTTTTGGTTTTCCATTTTATTATTTTTTCCTTGTGTATTTTGCATGTAGATTTCTTTTGCTGTTTGTGATTCTGGTATGAAACTCGAGCCTTCTTTTGTTGAGTTGAACTTTGCTTCTCTTTATATTATTGGTGTGCCTTAGCTGTTTTCTTATTGAGTTTGTAAAGCTGGTTGGTCTAGATTTCTGGTTCTCTCTGATTTTATTTTCGTGGCAACTGATAGCTTCAGATCAGCTACTCAGGAGCTCCTACAGAGGTCCAAGTCAGGCTCCAGTCAGGTACACTCAGGCTTCCGTCTAATGCTTGGCCCCCTACTAGCAGGTACTCAGAGAAAAATTTGGGATGTTCGCTAAGGGGAGACCTGATTTTGGCACTATCAGGCTGGATCCAGGTGCTCTCAGGCTGTCTGCTGAGTTCTCAGCCCCTACACCAGGCAGAGGCTAGATCAGGAACTCTCGGGTTATCTGCTAAGGTTTCAGCCTTACCTTACTGTAAGGCAGAGAGTTCTACCCCTGGGGCCATGGGAGGGGCCTCATGTAATCACAGGGATTTGGGTATGGTGCCATTTGGGGGATGCTCATCAGCATATGGAGGTCAGATCCTGGTGCTCTCAGGCTGTCTGCTGAGGTATCGGCCCCTACACCAGGCAGAGGCCAGATCAGGAGCACTCAGGCCATTCAATACAACATTTCTTAATTTCTATATCATTTTCTTAGTTTCTATTTTAGAAGAGCATAAGAGTATTTGTTCATTTATTTTTGACATATAATATTTAGTTTGTAATGAATTAGATTCACATACAGTTGGAAGAAATAATAGGGATCCACTAGATGCTTCCCCAGATTTTCCCCCAAAGTAAAATTTTACAAAACCACAGAATATCACAACCAGCATGCTGACATTATTACAATCCACCAATTCATATTTCTACACTTTTGCCTATGTTTATTTGTACATGCTTTTTAATTTTTAAAATATTTTTGATGTGTATGTGTCATGTGTGCACATATAGTACAAGTGTGTATGTGTATTATGTATATAGAGGCCAGAAGTCAATGTTGAGCTTCTTCTCAACTGTTCCCCACCTTATATTTTTGAGACATGATCTCTTACTGACCTGGAGCTCATTGAATAGGCTAGACTGGGAGGCAAGACTTACGCTGTCTTTACCTCCCCAACACTGCAAATACTGCAATTGTAAGAGCATGACACCTTGAATGACTTTTTTTACATAGCTTCTGGTGGGGGGTCAGACTCAGGTCCTCATACTGACACACATACACACACACACACACAAACACATACACACACAGTGACACACACAATAAGTACATGAAAAGATGCTGAACATCATTAGTCATCAGGAAAACAGAAATCAAAGCTGCAATGAAATATTAATGCATGCCTCATAGGATGACTATAATGAAACAACAAGCAAAAAATTGGAAAATAACAAATGGATTTTTGACAGATATAAAAATCTTTGTTAAATGTTTCATCTTTCAGAAATAAAATTTGCTATTTACACTACTGTCCTCTGACACCCACTGTTTCTGAAGGAAAATTGGCTACTAATCTTACTGCTATTTTCAAGATTCTCTGACTTTTAGTACTTTATGTCTTTATTTTTATTAGATTTGAAGTTCATTGAGATACTTGGACATGTAGAGACATTCAGAGTTTCCTTCTTTTTTTCTTCTTACTTTCTCTGTGGCACCTTTTTCTTTCTTCTTATCAGAGTCTCATCAGACACGTTGGTCCTCTCCCTAGGGTCTCACAGCACCACTAGGCTCTGCTCATTTTCATCATTTGTTTATTCTTTTATACCTCAGATTGGTGATTTCTTCAGCCTATTCAAGTCTGCTACTGAATTGCTTCATAAATTTCTCATTTCTCTTATTATAATTTTTAGTTCCAAGATTTCACGTTGTGTTTTTGTTTTTGTTTTTGAGATAGGCTATCATGTTGCCCAGGATGACCTCAAATTCACTAGGTAGCCAAGGATGACTCTGAACTCCTGATCCTCCTGCCTCCACCTCCTGAGTGCTGGGATTGTGGGAGTGTGACACCATACCTGCTGTATGAGTTGGTTGGGATAATACCCAGGGCTTGCTGCATGCTAAGCCAGCACTCTACCAACTAAGCTGTACCCCATCCCAGCTTCATTCTTTTTATATCTTCTATTTGACATTCTTATTTTGTTAGTATATAATTTTCTTAATTGGACTTGATTGCCTATGTTCTCTTTTAGTGCATTGATAATTTTTTTAATTACTTAAAAGTCACGTTGAATTGATATAGCTATTTGGCTTTGACTGCTAGTAGTTTGAGTATAATATGTCTTTGTGTAGCTGTTATGGAAAACAGTTTAAAAATTCCTGAAAAACTTTAAAATACAAATACCATATAATTCAGCAAAGGCTTTGCTGGTTGTATACCCAAAGGAAGTAACACCAGCACCTTCTAGAGATATCTGCACTTCTGTGTTTATTGCAGGATTGTTCTCAATGGCAAAGATGCGGAAATACCTTAAATGCCTATTCACAGATGGAGAGGCAAACAGATGATGGTCTGTATATACACAGTGGAATGTTACTCAGTCTTCAGAAGTTATACTGTGATGGACAATAACATGACTTAGAGGTCATTTGATTAAGTGAAATAAGCTAAACATAGAAAGAAAATACTGTCTGGTCTCCCTTACACAGATATTCTAGACAGTCAACTACCTATAAGGAAGAGCAATTGCTTACAGAAAGTGAAATGGGAAGGAGTAGCTCAAAGGACACATTTACAATTTGATAACTGATTCTGAATGCTCGGACTGAGATTACAAATGCACACCACCACATCTGGTTTTGAACCTGGGTTCTGGGACTAGAACTCAGGTTGTCAGACTTGTGTGACAAGCACTTTAATCTCCTGACAACCTGAGTTCCATCCCCAGAATCCACATAAGAAGCCAGATGCAGTGGTGTGCATTTCTAATCCCAGAAGTCCTACAGCAAGATGGGAGATTGCAATAGGAGAATTGGCTGGAAGCTTGCTTATGTAGCACTGTAACAGAAATAACAAGAGAGACTCTGCTTCAAAACAAGGTAGAAGGAGGGAACCAAACCCCCCAAAGTTGTCCACTGACTGCCACATCCCATGTGATATGAGTGTGCTCACACTTGCCCTCACAGATACACACACACACACACACACACACACACACACTAAATTAATTAAAGACTTTTAAAAATCTGGACATTTGTTGCATGAGATTTGTAGTTAATATTATGAAGTAAGGGGCTGGAGAGATGACTCAGTGGTTAAGAGCACTGGCTGATCTTGCAGAGGACCCAGGTTCAATTCCCAGCACCCACATGATGGCTAACAACTGTCTGTGATTCCAGTTGAAGGGAATACAATGCCCTCTTCTCACCTCCAAGGGCATTGCATCACACAGGTGCACTTACCTACATGCAGGCCATACATACACATAAAATAAAAACAACGACTAAAAAAGTATTATGAAGTATAGTAAAAAATGTATTTAGTGAATAGATTTTTAAGTGGTCTTAAATCACATCAAAAAGGTAACCATGGAAAGATATATATGAATTTTACTGCAATTGTCACTTCAGTATAAACCAAATGCTGTGTTATACAGTATAAATATAATTGCAAGAAAATTAAATAAGTAAATATATATATACTGCTTAAATCATTCAAACTTATGCACATATCTTTTGCGTATTCCTGCAGAATCTAACTTCCAAAGCTTACTTCCAGCTTTTATATGTATGCAGCCTCTAGAGACTAACCAAGCTTGTAAAGAAACAGACTGGTAAATTGTGATAAGCTAAAACCACACTGAAAATCTAGATACGCAAATGATACAGACAAGGACAACCCTGAAGCAAATTATCAAAGTTCTGAATAAGCATGACACATTAGCCAGGACCAACTTTAATCATGGATGAAGACATCATTCCAGCAGCAACAAGTCTATGGTTTTCTTTCTTTTCACTTTCTGTCTTCTTTTTTCCTTGACTGTTAATATACATTATTGGTTTATTTGTATTAAAATGTTTCATTTTAAATAATATTTTTATTCTTTGAAAATTTCATACATTCGTATAATGTATTTGACCATATCCATTTATCATCACCTTGCTCCAACTCCCCCACTACTCTCATCCCATCTCCCTGCCCAAATTCATGTCCTCCACTTTTTGTTGTTATTGACAACCCCCTGAATTCAATTAGTGCTGCCCATACATGCTTGAATGTGGGACCATCCAGTGAGGCATGGGCAATCTATTTGCAGCTATGTCCCCAAAGGAGAGTGAATCTCTCTCTCAGCACCCATCCACTGTCACTAGCTCCTCCACTAAGGTTGGGTCCTCAGGGGCCTCTCCCTCATTCATGTTGGAATTTTGACTGGCTTGATACTGTTTAGATCTTGCGTAGGTAGCCACTGTGGATTGATGTGTGTGATAGCCGTGTCATGTCCAGAAGTCAGAATTTCACAGTTCTCCTCCCTACCTGCCAGTTCTTACAGTCTTAGCTTCAGTCTATAGTTAATTATAGTGTGAAAAAAATCTTTATCAAGTGAAATTATGCAAATAAAGAAGGTCATGTATTAAGTTATTGTAGATCCAGACCAGATAGCATTGGCTCTTCCTGCCTTCTAGTCCAGAGTTCTTTTCTTTAGGTATGCATTGCCACAGCTGGCTTCCTGCTTACCTGATGGTTTCCCATTCTTCCTGGATACCCAGTTCAGTAAAATCCCTTTCCTCAGTTGAAGTTAAATAACTTTATCTGTTCTCTCAGTCCTGTGAATCACTTCCTCCTCCATGTTATTTTCTTTCTCTTTTGCTGTCTTTTGGCATTTATGAATCCCCAGATGACATCAGAAGCCACATGTTGAAAGAGCAGAGCTTGTGTTGATCTGAACCATTCATAACTGTGAGTACCTTCTTGTTACAGGAGTTGTTAGGGTTGCAGCCCTAACAAGTCAGTTATCTACCAATCCTCAATAGGCAGTTAAGCAGACAATAATGGAAAAAGACAAAAGAAATTTATTCAATGTGGCCACATAGGGAAGAGGAACAAATAAAAAAGTCTAAGTCCATCAGGGTTTCTGCTGTGAGTTTTATTTTAAACAGAAAGCAAAAATTATGCTTTACTAATCAGTCCCCATCAAGGTGTGGTCTTGCCCATCATTTACCCATTATAGGCTTAGTTCCAGTCTCTCTTCGAAGGTGATCAGACAAGTTGTCAGAACTGTATGAAATCACTTTCTGAGAGACAAGTTCCTCCTCTGACTGGCACTAGGCACTAGGGGAAATTCCATTTTTTTGAGTCCATTGTTTCAGTCTCTGGGGAGGGGCATATGTGTCTCTAGTATCTTTGTTCCTTCCAGAATGGTATACACTACCTTTTATCACCATCACTTGTACTTTATGCAAATCAAGAATAGACTATGGTTGTAAGTTGCTGTGGTTTAGGCACTGATCTTTCACAGTAGTAAGTCCTATTTTAACTAATGAAGGTCTATAAGCATGCATCATATCTGGGAGCAAGATTTAATAGACTTGGAACAGGTGTCATTGAGAACATAGGTGCAGCATTAGATAAACCCATGAGGGACATGTTTCTCCACTTTCCTCTTCTGCTTGGCCTGAGACTAAGTCAATTAAGAAGAAGCCTAGCACAGGCAGGGGACATTTCTTTACAGCGTGAGGTGAATACATAACCTTTGTTCAATGCACAGAAGACACTGAAAATGGACTGAAAAACTAAGCTCTGTGTAGTTTGGGAGTTGGAAAAAGAATTCATAGCCACAATAGACAAGAGTAAGAAATAGTGTGAGTGTCCTGCTGGGGGGATGACTCGGTCAATAAAGTGCTTGCCTCACAAGCCTGAGGACCTACCTGAGTTGACACTCCAGAGCCATGTTTTTAATAAAATCCACTTGTGGTAGCATGTACTGCAAAGACAGAGGCAAGCAGATCCATGAGGCTCACTGGCCAACCAGCCTCACTGAATCTGCAAGCACCAGACCAATGAGAGGGCCCATTGATTAAAAAAAAAGATGGCAGCTCCAGATGAATGACCACCTCCCTTGGTTGACCTCTGTCTTTCCCTTGCACATCTACACATGAGCACACTCACCCACATACACAAACACACACATACACACAAACACAGTATGTATGTGTATGTGAAGTATGAAGGGGAAAGAAAGGTGAAATAACTTCCTTGAAATTTACCAGGGCCTTAAGCTTTCTTTATGAATCATCAGGAACAAGATGCACTATGGAGTAGGGGTGGGAGGTCTCTGCTCCATTTGGGAGAGAAAACGCCCATAACATATCTTGATATGTATAGGTGTAACACTATCTCCTCTGTTCTGGAAGTAGCCTCTGGGATCAATTATTTATCATGCTAGACTATCATAAAACAGGCCATCCATTCCCATTAGCACCCAGGACTAGTCACTGAACATCACCCAAGGAATGCACTGAAGATAAACTGCAGAGCTTGTTGGTGTAGACTGGCCTCAACACTCATTTTTCCTTGGGTTGGAATTTGCTCATCTAATTTCATTGTCACCCCTAACATAGCCATCTGTCTGGATTTATTGACCAGTCTGGATTTACACAGGTTATTTGAAAGATAAAGATCAGATACACACTGGACCACTAGAACCACATTTGTTAACCACAGTCTCACATCCCCCAAATCCCCACTGCCCCCCCGACTTTCACCATCATCAATGTCATTTGGAGCCAGAGAGCAGTAAATTAATGTGGCAGAATGTGAAACAAGAACCTAGAATAAAACCACAGATTAGTGACAGATGATGCCATGTTCAACCTCATTAGCCTGTAGAAAACCACACTGCTATGCCACGCCAGCATCTAAACTGCAACAGCTACAGACCACCTATGCTACTCAGTTGCTGCTGGTTTTAATCAGAGGATGACACTGAGGTAATTAGATGCAGCTTGGAGCTGAAGATGAAGTCCTTCCTCAAGGGGAATTCCTGCTGCCTGACATGTCTACCAAAGAAGTTTTGAAAACACTTTCTTTACTCTCTGCCTTGAGCTAAGTTCATACCACCAGTCATCTGACTTTGATTTTTTTTTATTTAAATTTCCTATGTATGTATTCATTAAGTAAAATTCTCAAGAGAAAAAATGTCGTAAGTAGCTCTGACACAATGGGATTGCTTGTTCTCTGCTCTAAAATCATAATGTTAATGCTAATCTCTGGGGACAGGGTCTTCCCAGAGGTCAGTAACAGAGAGGATTAGAACATGTAGTGGGCCACAGCACAGACAGGTCTCAGCAGCCATTGTTAGGTGAACTGGTCTCAACATGGCTACTTTTCTCTACACTGGTATCATCAGAAGTAGTGAGATGCCAAAAGGACCTGAGTGAGGATGTTCAGAGGTCTGGGGACTGACTCACTATCACAAAGTCCTGGAAGCTGGAAGAGCCAAGATTATCCCAAAATACCTAAGGGCAGCTTAATTAAAGCAAATTGTGAGGATGGTTTTGGAGAAGATGACAACATTCCTTAAAGCATGCCTTCGCTAGCAAGGCAATATTGTGTTTCAAGTCCATGAGGTAAAGACAGCCTAGAAACACAATATTTATGTAGAAATCAAAATTAAGTATACCTAGCACCTAGATCTGTTTCACTTCCTACCCAATATATACTTTTAATACTAGCTTTAGAAAATGGGGGGAGAACAAGGAAGATTTGTTCTCTTGGCATACTGTCACGTTGGCAGGAATAGAAGGAACTAAAGTTCACAACACACAGGAAACACAGAGAGCTCTGATATAAGGAGCAGGACCAGATCAAGATTAGTGTGAACAATCCAAAGGACTTATGCTTTGAATAAGATGTTTGGTGCAATATTCTGAGTAATTAATTCAAATTAGGGATGGGCCATTGACTCAGCTGGTAAAGTGTTTACCAGGCAACCAAGGGAACCTGGGGTAAGAAATAGCTAAGCATGGTGGTACACACTTGCAATATCATCATTGTGGAGGTGGATAGGCTCACTGGCCAGTCACTTGAGTCTAGTCAGGAAGCTCCAGGCCAGTGAGAGACCCCGTCTCAATAAACAAAGCAGCAGGATTCTGATACCTAAGATTGATCTCTGTCCTCTACATGCACAGGTACACACATACATGCAGACCTGCACGAACACACATGAGCATACAGAGAAGTACGCACATAAACATACAAAAAAATACAGAAAAAAATTAAACCACATTGGGTACAACTGACCAACAGTAATCCCATCATCTGGTAGCTTGCTGGAGATATAGAACCATAGGTCCCCCTCTTGAGTCAGAGTAGATTTCAACTGATAACCCAGAGGTCTGTTAGAGTTTAGCAAGTACCACATTCAAGAACTGCATACGAATGAGAACAATTTGACTACACAGAAATACTTAAACAAGAGGAGGTATCCACCTTTGCCAAAAGGCTAAGGCTGTGCTTTCTAAAGCAGACGTGAGCAGACATACGGGACAGGACGTGGGGTTTTAAAAAGAAGCATGGCAGTGTTCTGGTGGAGGCAGCATTTTCAAAATAGATGAGGAAGGGAAATCAAAGTAGGCCACCCTGCTTACCTTGAGCAAGAAATCACTCGGGAGTCTCACTCTGGTACTGGAGAGATGGTTCAGCTGTTAAAGTGCTTGCTGTGCAAGCAGAAGGACCAGAGTTTGGATCCCGAAAACACACATAAATGCCAGCCTCAGAAGGCAGAGCAGAGGATCCCCAGAACAAGCTGGCTAGCAAGACTAGCCACACAGGTGAGCTTGTGGTTTGATTGAGAGACCTCGCCTCAGGGAATACCTATCAAGAATGATTCCTGACATCAACCTCTGGCCTCAAGGTGCACACATGCATACCAACCTGCATGCAAAAGCCATGCACACAAACATACATGAACATTGCACACAAAAAAATGGAAAAAGAAATAAAATAGAAGATTCTCATTCTGTCTGTCTCTGGACCCACCATTCTACAGTTAATACAGGTGTCCATGGGAGCCAGTGCCTGCTAAGGAGACCCCAGCCAGCTGCGGAAGAAGGCAGGTCTGCACAGCCTCAGCTGCCATCACTGATTCACCTGCTCTATAAAAAGACAACCAGGTATCATCAAATGTTAGTGAAATAAACACCAAAATGAGAATTTCTGATAAAGGTTGTCAACAGTATAGGTATTATGAGAGACAACAACTTAAAATATATGCCAGCAAGAAACATCTAGAAGTGCCACATTAGGGCCAAACAACTGTGACTGATGACCTTGAAAAAGAGTCATTATAGTCAGCACCTTCTACTTTTGGTATCAAAATCAGGATACAACTTTGTTGATAATTTCCTTGAACTGCAGGAAGCCCTAGGCTCAATCCCCAGCACCAAATAAACAGGGTGTGGTGATATGCATCTGTAATCCCAGTACCTAGGGGATGGAGTCAGAAGGGTCAGAAGTTCAATTCATTTTGGGCCACAGAGTGAGTTCAAGGCCAGCCAAGGATGCATGAGCCCCTGAATCAAAACAAAAACAAAATTAACAAATTTTTAAAAAAATACAATGGTTGTTCTTGGTGCAGAAATCCTGCTTCTTAGATCTGGGGAAGAACTGGAGATCTGCAAATTTTACATTTTTATTAATGTATCAGTTGCACGTTTCTAGATATTGTTCAAAATCCCTGGAGGGCAGGAATAGGACAGCAAAATCATTTTCAATTAAAACTATTCACTTCAAGCCAGGCACGGTGGTGCATGCCTTTAGTCCCAGCACTGGGGAGGCAGAGGCAGGTGGATCTCTGTGAATTTGAGGCCAGCCTGGTCTATATAGTGAGTACCAGGCCAGCTAGGACTACAGGGAAATCCTGTCTCAAAGAGACCAAAACAAAACAAAACAAAAAAAGCTACTCACTTCATCCAATCACTGTCAAGAATAATGAATTTAGCATCATTGGTGAGTCTCAAACTTCATCAAATGTGAGAATCACTCAGAGAGCTTGAGGGAGTGCACACTGTGGGCTCTGCCCAGCATTTCCGTTTCCTAGGTGAGATGAATACAGCTGGTTTGGGGATCACAGTTTAAGAAACACTGGTTTGGTCCATTCACAGATCTAACAATCAGTTTCCACTCTGGCTAGAAGCGGCTCTTCTCTTCCTGAGCACGCAGATGCCTCTGTATAGTGTGTATCCTATTGGAAAATAAAAGGAGGAATGAATTTTGTTAGGTTAAACAATTGTCAGGCTCTGCATCTTTCATAAAATAAGCTGGGTCTGACCAGTGTACAGAAGGGTCAGTGGTGGCCTGGAGCCTGAGCTGACATCAGAGATCAGAGTAAGAATCCCAGACATGTGATACAGTAGCAATAGTGTGAAGAGAGACCTAGCGCAGAGTTCGGGAGGATGGCATTGAACATGAAGCTTAGAGCTAAGACCAGTGTCCCACCAAGAAAGAAGTTAGAGTAAGAGAAGCCTGCATGTTTGTTGAATATGACAGAGTTTGTCATTTGGGGCTAGAGATATGGCTCAGAAGTTGAGAGCACTGGCTGCCCTTGCAGAGGATCTGGGTTCAGAGCCCAGAACCCAAAACCGGCTAAAAACTATCTGTAACTCCAGCTCCAGGGGATCTAATGCCCTCTCCAGGCCTCCATGGGTATTGCATACACATGGTGTACTTACATACATGCAGGCAAAACACCCGTACACATAAAATAAACAATTAAAAAAAATTTTAAAACAAAAGAGCCACCTTTGAGATAGGTGGGTGGGAAAGCCCAGGGGAAAGAGGGAGAGGAAAGGGTAAGAATGAAGCCTACAGTGCCTTTCAACATAGTCAGCCCTGCCAGGCAGGTAAGGTGCTGTGCAATATAAGTTTTTTGACTGTGATGAGATTGCTCCTCCTACACCTCCTTTTGTGTGTCTGGTATGGGGTGATGGATCACAGTGATGGGTAGAAAGCAAGTATGCCAGGGCTGGGGATGTGCCTCAGTCAGGTAAAGTAACTTCCACACAAGCATGAAGACATGAGTTTGGACCCAGCACCCAAACAAAAGCCAGGTGTGGCCTGTGCACCTATAACTGCAGCAGTAGGTGTGGAGAGAGAATCCTTGGGACTTGCAGGCCAATCAGTCTAACAGAATCAGTAAACCCCAGGTTCAGTAAGAAATCCTGAACAAAGGCAATCTCAGAAGACACTGACATAAACCTCTGGCCTCCACATGTACCAGAACATTCACATGCACACATGAACATTGTACACACACACATACACACACACACACACACACACACGCACACGCACACACATACACACACTGGCTTGGCACAGAAGAGAATAATCCTCTTGAGGTCTGTGTTTTCTTTTGTTCTCGAAAGCCCCCACCTCCTCAATCCAGTCTCCATATCAAGCCAGACTTCGTTTTGCTTTATAACCAGACTTAAGTTCTGCCAGCTTTATATCCAACCCTCAACATTCCAGTCGACTTTCAACTTTCATAATTTCCTTAAATATTTTATCTGTAGGAACTTTTACTGTTCCTTCATATTCTGAGTGCAAACAGCATTGGGGATAAAACCTAAGGCTTCACATATGGCAGGCCTGTGCTCTACCACTGCACCAGATCCCAGCTTGCAGTTCCTAAAAATTTTTTAAAAAGGAGGAGTTTGAAATCTCCAAGAAAGTTATAAGTACTACCAAGAATAAAATGATGTATTTTCTACTGGTTTTCTTCAATATCAAGTTATTGTCACTGAGTAACCACACTCTCAGGTGCTGTGTAAGACAAACACTCTTGGAATCAAAGGGTGATTTCCATGTCACCCATGGAAACCAAAGTCATGCAGCAACTTTACTTTGAGCCATCCATTCCTGCATTTACCTGTGTGACCTTGAATGATGCAGCCCACCTATGCATGTCACTAGAGGAGCCCCACCCTCCACCTGAGGAGTTTTGCACATGCCTGAAACCCCATGAAGCAACAAACCCTGTATCTGTTGTCTTTGTCTGCATACCGATGAAAAAGTTGAATTCATAAATTAGTCACAGTAAGATATTAACAAATATAACTAATAATAACAGACAAATATTAAAACATACCACGACAAAAGTTAAAACTTGTATATTGCTTCTTTCTACAGTTTTCCTTGTAGTATAGTCATATGCCTCATACTAAAGATTTGGTCAACAATGGACTATAAATAGGACAGTGGTCTCATAAGAATAAATTCCTGTGGATGGAGAGATGGCTCAGCGGTTAAGAACACTGGTTGTTCTTGCAGAAGACCCGGGTTTGAATCCCAGCACCCACATGGCAGCTAACAACTGTGCTAACACCAGTTTCAGGAGATCTGACAGCCTCTTTTTTCCTCCGCAGGCATTGCACAACACAGGTGCACTTAATCTATACATGCAGGCAATACATGCATACATATAAAATAAAAAGAATAAATATATTTTTAAAAAAAAGAATAAATTCCCTAATGACCATCTTGGTTTGTGTAAGTTCACTATTGAAGTTTACACAATGATAAAACCTCATCTCTGTACATCTCTCAGCCTGTGTCTCTACTGTTAAGTGTGGCATGACTAGTATTTTCACACCTCAGGGGCCACAGAGACTCAGGAAAAGAAGCCACAGTTCTTTCCTCTGATATGAACAGGATATGAATGCTTTAGCAGCCAAGCATAATGTATGCTAAAGCCCTGATACTAAACTTTCCAGAGTAGGACTTAATAATGGGAATGCTTCATAGAATTATTAAAAGATCAGCTTGTGGATGCAGCTTTTGTTAACAAACTGGTCCTTACTTCCCCAGTCCTGCAAACAATTCACCTCTTTTCATACATGTGTATAGGTGTGTGTGCTTCTGTGTGTGTACATGCATGTTCACATATGGATGCAAGCATTCAGGGGCCCAAAGTTTACATCAGGTGTCTTCCTCAATTGCTCCACTCTTCATTTATTGAGGCAAAGTCTCTTGTTGAACCCAGAGCTTGCAATTCTCACTAGTCTGGCTAGCCCTACCTTTCCCCAGGGATCCCTGCCTCTGTCTCCTGAACACTGGAGTTAGAGGGTTCCGTGTCTGCACAGCTTTTTCATGGGTTCCGGGGATCTGAACCCCAGTCCTCGTGCTTGTTCCATAAATACTCTACCCTGTCATCTTCCAGCCCAGGTGTCTCCTCTTATCTTAACACTTCCTTCTCTGGCCCTCACCTTGTAGTCCATTATCTCCATTATAAACCTGCCTTAGCCTTCAATTACTTCTCTGTCTTTTTATTGGTTATTTCTGGAATTCTTCTTTGTTTTAGAAGTAAATCCCTTCCACTAAGTGGAATCCATGGGTTTTAAAAGAGAACATGAAGTTGGGAGGAAAAAGTGGTAGGGGAGATATGGGAGGATTTGGAAAAGAGGAGTAGGGGGGATTTGTTCAAACTGCATTATATATGCTAGAAATTCTCAAACAATAAATTTAAGTTTTTCAATACCTTAAAACTTCATTGACCTTGTTTATGAGAATTCTTCACTTTCATTCACAGAGCTCACTGACTCTTCAGCACTCTCCTAAGAAACTTGAATTCCACTATCCCAACTCATACTTCACTAGAGAAAGCCACTTTGAAGAAGCAGCAACTCTCCTAGCAGTTCACCCTCTAAGAACATGGAAAACAAGTGGCAGACAAGGAAGGAAGCAGAATAACCCGAAGTAAGAAACACAAGACTAAAAATCCTACAGCAAGGAAGCTGATTCCCCTCAGCCTCATTCTGGTGTCATTGACAGTTATACTTTCTGCTTGTGTGTCCTGCCTGCATCTTCTTTCTCATGGCTTTTCTGCAGAGTTGAGTAAACGAAAGTTCCCAGAAAAAAAATCTCACCTGCATTAAACATTCTACAAGGTTGGTTGACTGATAATGGAGAGCTCGAATGTTACAGGTTGGGAGCCAAATTTATCTTGGGCTGTCTTTGGCCTTCTAAATAGCCACTCATTGCCCACCTCTGTGTCTGACCTAACATCCTTGTGACTGCCAGGCAAACTCCCCTTTGGAATATACAGAGATCCCTAGCTTCCACAAACCAAAAGCCAAGAATGTCATCAGATAGGATCTGATGCTCTGGAAGAGACTTCTGCCCTTTGATGTAATCTGTCTACCTGATATTGGGACCAAATATCTGAGAAGAGCTTTTACTTATGACTTTTTTTGTTCTGTTGCTATAAAAACTTCATAAAAATGTGCTACACATTGAACATAGTGATTGGGGTAATCTAAATCTGCGTTTCTGGACATGACCCTTCACATAAACAATTGCCTTTGAAATGAGAGCTGTGTTCTTTACATCAAGAGTTGTTAGAGTTATTTTCCTGAAACAGCAATTCGAAGTTGCCCATGTGCCTGGTTGTAGGGCTGTTCCCTTCATGACACTGCTAAAATGTATCTGTGGGAGGGAAAAGGTTGTTGCAGATACAGTGGCCTGAGCAGAGGGTGGATTCTAACATTATATTCTTACCCACACATCAACTGAAGACAGCAAGTGGAGGTGAAGAAGTTTCCATTGATTGCCATGGAGGACTTTGGCTGCAAAGAGTGGAGCCCCCTTGACCATACCCCACCTCCAGCCTTCTCCAATATTACCTTCCCCCCAATTAGTCCAGTCCTAGAGCAAGGGGACAATTGTCTTTATGGTCAGTCTTCCTCTAAAGTACTTCTAAGCTTAAGTGATTTGCTAGAACAAAAGGAAATAATTAAATGCCAAAATTGCTTTAATTTATTGAACATGGGATTATTTCTGACATTAATTGTGTGTCTTCAAGAGAGCTCAGAGCTGGAAAACGTGTGCTCATTACTTTTCATAATTGTGTAAGAGAGAGCCAAGACCCGGAGCCAAGAGGAGAAGCCGCAAGTCTTCCCGCTGTTCCACACTCCCTAGAGTCCTCCTCAGTTCCATCTGCCATGTCAACATCTTCACTTGTGTTTTCTCACAGACCTCTCTCAACATAAATAAAAGATATCATTTTGACTTTTACCTGGAAATTACTTCAAATTACAGGGAAAGTGCACAAAAACAAAACAGTATAAAGAATACCCATGTGCTATTTACCCAGATTCACCTACCTCAGCACTTCTCCTATTGTTTATCCCAGATCTGCTTTACCAGTCAACAATCAGCCACCTAACTTGAGGATAAGTTGCATATGTAATATCCTGGAAGAAATGAAGGTATTCTAAGGAGATTCTTGTACCTCTCCCCAGAAGATTACACTGTTAAAACAATAGAATGAAAATTGGCATTTTCTCCAGAAGTCTGATGCTGTAAGGAAAATACTGAAGCCTCCTGTCAAAGGAGGAACCTGCCTCCCAGGAAGAAATTCCACACAGTTCTGGCAAGTTGTTATTTTCTAGTTGCAGGAGAGACTAGAGCTGAGACAATGATGGGTCAGTGATGGATAGGACCATACAATGATGAGGACTGCTTAGTTATACATAATTCTAGCCCTCAGTTTAAAACTAAACCTAACATCAGGACACAAAAGGTGGACTTGGGAGTAGGTCACTGGACTTTTTTCTGTGTTCCTGTCCTGAAATGACCACATTAAATTAATCTCCTTTTCTGCTTTTCCCTATTACTTGTCTCCTTAATTGGCCTACTGAAGGGTGGCAAAGCCTGGCTTCTTATGATCATAGCTCTAGGCTCTGACCTAACAACTCCAGTAACACATACACCAATAAACTTGTTTCTTTAATAATAATGATGTCTTCTGAGGTAGCCACAGTACTACTGGCAGTTAGTATTGGTGCAGTGCTGCTGTCTACCTTCTCATTTTGTTTCAGTTTTATCAGTTGATCCAATAATGTCCTTCACAACATCCTGTAGCTCAGGATGCAAGCTGGGGTCAAGTACCACTGTGAGGGACTGTGTCTCTTTGTCTTCCTTGGTATGTAACAACTTCAAAGACTTCATTGGCTGTTATAAAGTTGTTACTTTGAAGATGATGATCTCCCCTTTTCATTTATGATCTTTTTCATTCTGTAGGTACCTAATATTTCTTTATGAGTAAGTAAAAATCCTTTTATATGTCATTATCTACCTATATATACATATATTGGCTAATAAATCCATTATTTAAATACCTTAAAATTTATTATGGCACTTATTATTTGTTGATGAAATTGTCTTATATTTTTCTTGTGAGGCCTCCTTCAAGTTTGTTCCTGTTTCCAGATAGCACACCTGCATCACTGCTTTTTAAAACTTTCTAGCATACAAGGTATTGCCAGCTCACCTAGCTTGTCCAAACATGAAAGCAAGCATTTATTTGTTGGGCCTTATTTCATTTTAAAGGAAATGATATTAGAGACAAAGAACTAAGTATGAGGTGTGCTCATTGGTACCAGGATTGCTTAGTAAGTCTTTCAACAGAGATTTCAAATAGTTGTATACTTTTATACATGTGTGTATGAATATGTATATGTATATGTATATGTATATATGCATACCTGTGAACCTAAGATGCCTAAAATATATACCTTACAAAACTTGAGTCCACATCAAGACCTTCTGTGCCAATCCATATCCCAATGCCTCATCGAAAATGGAGAACTCTAGTTCCCAACAGCCTTAACACACACTATTATAGTATGTCAAAAATAGCTCT
Source organism: Nannospalax galili (assembly GCF_000622305.1). NCBI lineage: Eukaryota > Metazoa > Chordata > Mammalia > Rodentia > Spalacidae > Nannospalax > Nannospalax galili. Next base: position 604,283 of record NW_008348999.1, on the reverse strand, counting down.
ACACATGTTCTAATTCTCATTAAACTAAAAGAACAAGCCTACTCAAAAGTTGAGAATATACATACTGCCCCCATGTGTACACACACACATAAATGTATACATCCCACCATGCCCCAGATTAAAGATCTGTAGTCAGATATTGTGGCCCTTGTCTGTTTCGGTTAGGGATCAATTCTTCTCTTGACTTCTTTGTTCCCTCGATGCGTTTAAGGCACTCATTGCTGTTAAAGTAGATTTGATAATTTTAGATTATTTTTTCAGCTTAAAATTTAGCTTCCTTTCTAGTCCTGCTGATTGCATTTCATTTTTTTAATGTGTGCTAATTGACAAACTTTAAAATGTCAAAACATTACCAAACAAACATGACTCTCTGTATAAAAGTACAGAACTCTCTCTCTCTCTCTCTCTCTCTCTCTCTCTCTCTCTCTCTCTCTCTCTCTCTCCCCCCCTTGCCTTCCCACTTCATGCCTCTCCCAGTTGTGTTTCCTGTAGATAACAAAATTATTCTGAAGTTTTATAGGAATGACATAAAATTAACAGAATCTGGACTAATTGACCTTGTAATTAACCTTTTAATGAAAAAACTAACAAACTCACTGAGCCTTGTGCTCTTGTGACCTGAGCACCTGATCTGGATTCCTCAGACCTTCAATTTGCTGTTCTGCCCAAGATAGTAAATGAATTTGGGTATGCTTGAGTGCTGAAAGGCAGTGCATCTTCACTGAAAACACTGAAGACTGAGAAGAATGTTTGACATTATGTGTCTGAGATGTTTCAGACCTAGGGACAAAAGATCAAGATTGTTCACTAGGAAAAGAGTGAAAGCAAGCTTGCAGTTCCCCAAAATTAATGCTGGAGAAAGGGTTTTGAATAAAACATAGGGGAGGCCTGATTCCACAGCACAGTTCCAGGAGACATCTGGGGAATGAGCTCCTTCCAAGTTTCAGGTCACTCTTAAAAATAAAGCTAAGATGCAGCCTCCTTACTCAGATATAAGTGCAGTGTGGCATAGTGACGCTGCAGAGTTTTGTTATTATTTATTATTCTTGTTTCTTCTAAATAAAGATATGTACACAGATTCAGAGGTGAAAGAAGAATGAATGTGCCCTTCAGGTTTTTTATATCATTCATACCCAGAGCATTCTTAGAGTCTTCACCTGGGTCAATGGGATCCTCTCCTGGAAAAAGATGGCATTTTCCATGAATAAGTAGGAAAAGTAAAAGATATATCTTCAGCATCTAGAGCTAGGATGTCAGGAGATCTTGGTCCAGAATGTCTTTGATTCCAGAAACTCTTCAGCTCCAGCATGTTGACTCTATGGTCATGTCTAAGGAAGAAATGTTCAAAGACAACATAAACAGAAAACATGGATTATTATATCGATGTTGCTTTGGAGGCCAAGATCTGTGATAGAAGACAAGTGGAAGAAGCCTCCTATAGATCCAACCCCAGATCCACCAGCAACCATCAGATCCATTTGGAGGACTAGATATGGTGATGTGTACCTGCAATCCCAGCACTTGGGAGGTGGAAGCACATTCTCCTGGATGTCCTCTAGGCACCCAGCACAGGGAACGCAGGGACAGGGAACAACAGTTCATAATAGACAGATAGGGAAATTCCAATCACTTGTATGTTACAAAGCATTTGATATAATTTTGTACCCAATCCAGTAAGTGTCTTGACAATTTATAGATGAAAAAACAGGCTCAGGAATACCAAATAGTTTGGTGAGCATCTCAGAGCTATTTTCAGAACATTGAACTTTCCAAATATAAAGTCCACTAAAAAGAGAGCAACACAAGGAAGTCAGAGACTGATTCCCTCCGTCCTTCCCTCCAGATGCATTAGCTCAGAGCCTCAGTCCTCCACCTTTCCAATGCAAAAGATGGATAGACTTTTTCTGAGCTATCATCTAGTTCTGAATATGTGAGTTCTTCCTCTGTGCATGTGTGTATAAATGTGTGTATGTTCATATGTACATGTGTATGTATGTTCATGTATATATGTGTATAACCAAACATAAATAGGGCTTGTCTTTCTCCAGTGACAGAGGTTTTAAGCAACAGAAATAAACTCAGACAATAAAAGCTCAGGAAAGATGTGAGGGTGACAGTTAGGCTGAGCTGTGGCTTTTGAGGGCTTCCTTATCATCATGATGAGTAGCAATAAGGAGTAAGGATCAGCACACACACTGAAGGAGGGCTCAGGATCAGCAATAGTCCAGGTCAATACAAGCAGGGCAGGAGGGGCATGAGGATGGATTGCTGACAACCTTTAGCCGCCTTCTCTGGCTAGGTGCTTACTCATCATCATCCTTGGCTAGGAACTTACCTAGACCACACGAGACCTTAATTCTTACAGGAACTCCCATGAGGTAAGTAATAATAATACCTATCTATGGGGCTAAGGAGATGGCTTTGTTGTTAAAGTGCTTACAGCACAAGTACAAGGACCTAAGAACCAATGTAAAAAGCCAGGCATGGTGATACCCACCTGTATCCCCAGTGGTGGGAAGGAAGAGATAGGCAGATCCTTGGGGCTTACTGGCTGCCCAGCCTAGCCAAATTAGTGAGCACCAGTCAAAAGTGAGGGACTCTGTCTGAAAAAACAAGGTAGAGAACAACCAAAGACAACCAATGTTGACCTCTGGCCTCCACACTCTTGTGTATACATGTGTACATGCACCCATACATGCACAATCTCACAGCCACAAACATTTACACACACACACACACAATTAATTAATTAAAAATTGCAGTTAATCTTGGTTGTCAACTCCACTAGTTCTGGAGTATTCTGAGCTAAGACACCAGGCACACCTGAAGGGGTTTTAGCAGATTATGTACATTGAGAAGACACACCCTAATGTAAACAGCCCCTTCCTGTGGCAGCCCAGATAGAAGGAGGTCTGAGGAAAAAGCTTTGCTTTTTGCCTCATGCCTTCACATCTCCTTGGTGAGTTCATTTATCCTGCTGGTGAGTTCATCTGCCCTGCTGCTACCACTGCTGCTACATCCCTTTGCTGATGTCAGAACCCACCTACTTTGTGCTTCCAAGGTGGACTAGGGACTGAAGGCTCTCTAGGAATCCTTCAGGCTTTCAACACTGTATTGGGATTGCTCAGGCACCCAGCCTCATGGCAAGAACAGCTTCTGTGCTGTCCCCACCTCCTGTGTGAAGACAGTTATTGCTGGGCTACTTAGAACATATTGTGTAAGCCAATCTAATAAAGTGCTCTTAATATACATTTATTCTATCAATTCTGTTCCTCTAGAGAACTCTGATATTCACATCTACATACATATAAGCAGACTAGGCCTCAGAAAGACATGGGCTTTGAAGACAAGGCAGAAAGTCATGCCAGTCAGTCTACTGGACTCCAGAGATCATTTCCCTGCACCAGGCTACAAGCCCGTGCAAGAATCCAGGGAGACTGGGCAGTTAAGAGGAATCCGCTGGATGAACTTTGATCCTTTGCTGTGTTTAAGGTGCTCCGAGCTCTCCTGTTAAAATTTGCCTTCCTTTCTCCACCCATTTTTTAACACATGTACAAAAACTTTATTGAGAATTTCATACATGCATATAAGGTGTTTTGATCAAATCCATGTCCACCCCTCTCTTCCAACACCTCCCATAATTCTCCATCACTTTTTTCTTTTTCTTTTTTTTTCTTCTTCCATTTATTTATTTTTATGGGGATTTTGGGTACTCTAACATTCCCCCCTCTGAAGAGGTAACCCTAAAATATTTTAAGGATTAGATACAAGCTCCCAAATATTTTTGACATTTTTGGCCTTTGGATAGAGTATGTTGCTAACAGGCCCAAGGACATTTTGACTTTTAGCCAAGAAACTGGCTACATTTCTTTGGGGTCTTTTTACCCTAATAGCCTAGTCAATTCCTACCTCCTATTCTTATCAGGCCATCCTCTGAAGGGGTTACCCAAATTGCCAATAGGGAATAGAGACGCAGACCACTCTGGCTTCTTCCATGCTGAATAGGGCACAGGGTGAGGCAATCTCCACCCAATTTTATGGGAAGTAAAATATGACATTTGGTTAATTAATTTTTTGGATCTACAAGCCCAGGGTAGGAAGGGCTATAAATTAAGCCATTCTCATTTCCATAACATTGCAGTCCAAAGGGTATGGCTTTATGATGTATCCCTGAAGCAATGATGCGTGGCTTTTATTAAACAAAGGCCAGGATCCAAAAGTCCTCACCCTGCTTTGTGAGGGAGTTAGGCATGTGCAACAGAAAAGTAATTGGATGTGTTTTCTCTCATGATGTTGTTTTAATCTTAATCTACTGCACTGGGCTGTCAGAGACTTTCCTAAAACAAGACAGGAGGCCTGCTGTACGTAAAAACAGATGAAAGCAGCAAAGGACGTTTCCTGTGCAATCTCTTTATTCTAAGGCAAGATAGAAAGATGGGGAAGACAATGGGGATGGGAAGGAAAAGGGGTACCACATCCCGGAGTCTGAATGAGGCCCCTCACCAGCTGAGAAGCAGTGTTCCAGCATGATTAACATTTGCTGTGAAGGTTAGTAACATAGATATAATATTTCTTTCATATATGCATACATTACATTAAAATAGCAATGAACCAAGCTCATGGTCAGAATGTATATCACCTTGGATAGGACCTCATTCTTCTTCTACCTAACTTCCTGCATCTGTGTATTCTAGAACATGTTACCTTATCAACTGTAATCCTGTCAGGGGCACCTCAGGAACCATTTTGTGATTTCATTCAAATTCTTTAGCTAGGCTTTGAAGATAATAGCTTCAAAATCACCCAAATCCTATATATGACTATTGTAAAGACAATGATTGGGTCAGCTTACTAACCTCTCCCAACTGTCACACACCCACATACCGGGTGGGTGGAGTAGAGGCTGCTGATTGCAGTACACTCCCTCTGCAAAGGAAGAAGGGAGTATGACATTTCCCTTCCATTTTCAAAGGGAAATAAATAACGATGAACCTCCCCACCCCAACTGCCTTTCCTCTTTGCCCTCTTCTGACTTGGGCAAAGGGCAACATAGGAGAAAGTATTCAGCATCAACTCCTCCTTTTACACACTCCCCCCCCCACACACACACCTTACTTCAGTGCTTTGGAGAATGGAGTCAGTTTAGATGTACTAGGTGAGGTGCTTTGCTTTCACGTAGGGAGACAAGGTAGGAAGGTGCTGCTGGGAACAGAAGGCCATATGGCACTGATGTGGATATCTGGTACAAGTCAGTTAAAACATGGCGGAAATTGAACATTGGGACAGGAGTTAATAAGTCAGCACAAAATGTCCTGGGAACTCCGAAGTAAACAGTTATCCAATCTACCCTATAACTATTTTTGGCAGAGTGCCACTTTTGTGTGACTCTGTATAAATATGGCCTTGATGGAGAAGCCATCCCCCTTTGCTTTTGCCTTTGCAAGCTGGACTGCCCTTTGTGTCTGTCGGTCTATGTGCCTGTGGTATCCTGTGTGGGGCCCATGTGTCCTAGCATGTGGCTGGGCACCTACTGGCAGCTGTCTGCCTAGCCGCCTCTACTAGAATAAATAAAAATCTGTCTTATCTGCCAGCAGCTCCTCAAAATCTCTTAAAGCTCATGGCTTCCTGTGACCCGCCTCCTTTCCTGGCATCATCTCTCAAACATCACAGGAAACATGTTGGACAAGCCAGGAGACCAACAGCTGGAGCCTTGTCCAGCAAGTAAAATGCTACCTCTCCCTCCCAGCTCCCAAAGCAGATATCCAGGCCCATTCATTATGATGATTATTGCTTTTTTTTTTATCAGTGCCAGTGCTGCTAGGTCCTCAGAGTAACCAGTTCTCACTGAATAAACAGTGACAATATTTTGTTTTTTTTTAATGCTATCATTGTCAATAACTCTGAGGAAATTTAAGTTAAACACACTGAAGATCATGTCTCTTGGGCAGAACTTTGCAGAACTTTTAACATATTGGGGTGTATATGGTTTAATTGTCAACCGGGCACAATGTAGAAACATCTGGGAAAAGTCTCAAGGAGGAATTACCTAGATTAGGTTGAACTGTTGCCCTCTCTATGAGGGATTTTCTTGACTATGTTAACTGGGGTGGGAACACCCACTCTGAATATGGGTGGCACGGGCTGGGCCAGGAACAAGTGAAAAGGAGCTGTCTAGCTGGGCTCAAGCATGCATGCATTTATTCATTGCTCTCAGCTGCTCTTGACATTGGCTGCAATGTGACCAGCTGCTTCAAGTTCCTGCCATCTTGACTTCCCCCAATGATGGACTGTAACCTGGAACTGTGAGCCAAAGAAACCCTTTGTCCCTTAAGTTGTTGCCTTCAGCATATTTTATCACAACACTAGGAAGCAAAATTAGGACAGCAAATGTTCTTAAAGACAGTACCTATGGGAATGACTTTTGTAAATGGACATAATCTGGACTAATGACCTTTAACTAACTGCATTTTATGACCTCAGCACCCAATCATGATCCCATTTCCTTGTGTCTCCCAATTGGCTAGTTCCTCCAAGGGGTGGGACCTGCTACAAAGCATGGACTGGGGTGGGGGGGGAGAAGAGCCATCTTGGGACTGAAAAGCTGGGAACCTCATAGGTGGCAGGTGTGGAGTGAGAGATGGCCCCAGCACCTCACCCACATGGACACAAACAAGACTGCAGGCCCAAGATGCCTGTGGGCAAAAGTTAACTGAGACTATGGGCAGGGCTGCAGGAGGATCACTCAACAATCAAGCAGGTGCACCATGAACATGGCCACAGGCCAGTCCAATGAAGGCAATTCCCCAATTGATGCTCCCTCAACCCAGGTGTGTAAAGTTGAAACTGAAGCTATCCAGCACAATTGGCTATAAATATTTCTTACTTGAGGGGCCAGCAAGATGATTCAGTGGACAGAAGCACTTGCTGCACTGATAATTTGATTTTGACCTCTGAACCCATAATGGAGGGAAAGAACTGACTTCCAAAAGTTGACTTCTGACCTCCACATGCATGTCATGGTATATGTCTCCATACTCACACATCACACACACACACACACACACACACACACACACACATACATATGCACACACATGTGTGCATACACAAATGCACTAACAAGTGAATTTAAATTTGAAAAGAAAAAAACAAATACACTTAAAAATAAATAAATACTATTTGAAATTTAATGCCTCTCCTCTACAAGTATTTAATTGCATTATGGATTTTAGTATGATTTAACTTGAGGCCATGTAGTATAGTAGTTAAATGCTGTTTGCTAGTGACATGGTTTTGCTGTCAATGTGACACACCAGGAAAGAATAAACCTAAACTAAGGAACTTCCTCCATTACACTGGCCAGTGGGTATGTATGTCTATAGGAGCATTTTCTTGACTGCTAGTTGATAGAGAAGGTCCCAGGCTACTATGGGCAATGACATCCCTGGGCAGGGGGGCTTAGACTGTATAAGGAAGGTAGTTGACCAAACCAGAGGAAGCAAGCTTGTGAGCAGGGTTTCCGTGTGGTCTCTGCTTCAGTTCTTGCCTCTAGGTTCCTGCCTCCTGTTCTTGCCCTGGCTTCCTTCAATGATGGACTTCATTCTGAAAACCAAATAAACCCTTTCCTCTCCATTTTGCTTTCAGTTATGGTGTTTATCAGAGCAAAAGATAGTAAACTACAACAGACAGCCTGTTTGTTATTTTCTAGTGCTAGGAATAGAACCCAAGGATTTCCACATGCTAGGATAGCACTCTGCTATTAAACTATCCCCTTAGCCCTACATTGAAGTTTTGTTGTAGACTGCAAAACTGACCATACTAGAGACATGAGACTTTCACCAGACCTGTAAGCTCTCCAACCCCAGCATTCCCTAGCCCCTATCCAGCTCCTAGGCCTGCTTAGGTTAAACAACTCTGTGAACCTTCCAGACCTGTGTATCCTAGAAGCCTTCGAGTTCCCCCAGACCTGTAAGATCCCCAACACCAGCATTTTGTACCCACCACTTTGTGAAGCTCTGTGCACCCAGACCTGTGAGTTTCCCCAGATCTGTGAGCTCTCAACCCCAGCATTTTGTGTCTACCTTTCCACCTCCCAAACCCACTCATTTTGTGCAGCTCTGTGCAGCCCCCCACACAAGACCTGTGAGTTCCCCAACTCCAGCATTCTTTGTCTACCATCCCAGCCCCCAGGCCTACCTAGGGTCATGCACCCTAGTGCACCCAGCAGACCTGTGAGTTACCTGGCCCCAGTGTACTCTTTCCACCATTCCACTCTCCAAGGCCTAGCTCAAGTTGCACAGCTTTCATACTAATCCAGCTTTATCAGTTCCACAGAACCTTACCTTCCCTGGTGGCCATCCCCACACTTGCTGGAGTATGCATCACCCCTGACAGACTGGTCAAGAGTTACATTTGCACATTTTCTTTGTTACAACGGAATCAGAATCACCTTTGTCCCGCCAACCAGAAATCAACACTGATAGCCTGTCTGATAGCCTACTCACTCAGCAATCACCCAACCCACCTTGCCACTTCAAGGTGTCAGGAACCTCAGGCTCAGAAGGTGCAGCTATCCCAACCTGAACTGAGACCATTTCTTACACTCTGTTAACACACAGATTGTTGTACCAAACACCAAGCACCACTCAGCTGGACCACAACCTGACAAGCTGGAGTAACAGCAAACAAAGATTCACACATCTAGCACTTGTCAAAAAAGACAAGACCAGCAATCCATGCCAAGAAACGCCACCAAAGACATAATTTCAGATGCCTTGATTCCATCACAAAAACAAAAATATGAATAACCAAGACATTATGTTTCCTTCAGAAATTAGCACCCCTATCATAATGCGTCCTGAGAAAGGAAACCTAGCTAATGCTAGGTCACATAAAAAGCAGGTCCATAATAATGACTGACATTTCAATGGAGATAATAAAGCCAGAAGGGCTTGGTCTGATGTCCTACTAGTCATAAAAGAACACAGATGCCAGCCCAGACTACAATATCTAGCAAAACTATCAGTTGTAAATAAAGAAAAAAGAAATTTTTTTCCATTATCAAAACAGACTTAAGCAATTTCTGTTCACTGAACCAACTCTAGAGGATGTTAGAAAGAATATTTTGGTCTGAAGACAAGATTAAACATACCCAAGAGGGAACAAAGAATAAATAATTCAAGAATGGTTAACCCAAAAAGGTCTGAGAAAAGAAAACTTCAACACCAACATAACAGAAATTAATAAACATTGGTCAATAATAACTCAATATTGAGGATCTCAATTCCCCAATAAAAAGACACAGAACAGCTGATTAGATTAAAACAAGATCTATCTTTTTGCTGCCTCCCATCAACAATTGACACCTTAGGGTAAAAGGATGGAAAAGGTATTAAAAGCAAACAAAACTTAAAAAAATGGAAATTTTTTAAAAATTAGAAAATTTTCAAAGCAAGCATAGCTATTCACAAAGATTCAGTCAAAGTAACCAAAAGAGAGAGAACCCAAATTAATAAAATCAGAAGGAAAAGGGAAACATTACAATAGACCCTAAGGAAATTCAGAAAATCGGGACTGGATAGATGACTCAGCGGTTAAAAGCACTGGCTGTTCTTGCAGAGGACCCGGGTTCAGCTCCCAACACAGTTTACATATTGGAGAGCCTGTCTTTTTCCCGCTGTGAATTCTTGACAGCTTTGTCAAAGATCAGGCAGCAATGAGCGTGTGAATTGATTTCAGGACCTTCCGTCCTGGCCCATTTGTCTATAAGACCATTAGGAACAGTTTGTGCTGTGGACTGTGTGGAGTCTCCAGCTTTGTTCTTCTTTGGTTATTCAAAATCTTGGTGGTTATGAATTCGGAACTGCTTTTCCTATTCGGGGGAACAATGCTATTAAAATTTTTGAAATTTTAAAATGTAGAAATTTGAACCAGTAAATCACTTTAGGTCATACAACATTTGAGCAATATTAATGTTTCCAGTTCCTGAACATGGATGACTTTCTGTGTATACTTCTTTAATTTCTTTCTTTAGCATTTTATCATTTTCAGTTTTTAAATCTTCCACTTTCCTGGTTAAATTTTTATTCTTTATGTAGTGTGAAATCACAAATAGGATTATTCTCTCAGTTCTTTTATGTTTTTGCATTGCTCATTGTTAGAATATAGATATAGACAAGTTTCATATATTCATTTTATAGTCTGCAACGTTATTAAATTTTAAATTTCTTTAGTTTTATGTGTATGAGTGTTTTGCCTGCATGTATGTAAGTGCACCACATGCAATGCCTGTGGACACCAGAAGAGGGCACTGGATTCCTTGGAACTGGAGTTATGGACAGTAGGTGCTGGGAAGCAAACCCAGGTCCTCTACAAGAACAGACAGTGCCCTTAATCACTAGGGCATATCTCAAGCCCCCACATTATTAAATTTATTAGTTTTAACAGTTTTTTTATGGAAATATTATGTGTTCTTATGTATAAAATAATAGTAAAAGCAAGACATATATAAGAAGTAAAAGAACAGAAAGACATTTCATTCAAAGAGGGCAAGTGTGTATATTCGTATACCACACAAAATTCACATTAACTCTAAAACAATCACAAGAAACAAAGGTTTTATCATGATAAAGGAGTCAGTTAAACGAAAGGATCTAACAATTTTCAATTTGTATGCACATGACACCAGAGCATCTAAACACAAAGCAAATATTACAGAAATAGAGAGGTAAGTAATGACACAATAACAGAGGCCTTAAGGACTTTAATAATCCAATTTAACAATGAATGGATCAAATAAGTCATCCAAACAGGAAATCAATAAGTAAACAGACTTAAATAAAGCTGTAGAATGAAAAGACCTAGTGGAAAGAACATTCAGAAAACTCTGCAGAAAGGATCCTATGTTGGGCCATGTGATGGGGGTAAATATTGATTGCCAACTTGAAAGGATCTAACTCCACCTAGGAAACAAGTCCCTGGGTATGTCAGAGGGGGGTTCTAGATTAGATTAGCAGTCAGGGATGTATCCTGGGGATTATCTAAACTAAGTTTGCTGGGGATTATCTAAACTAAGTTAGTTGAGAAGACCCACTGTAACTGTACATGGAACATTCCACGTGCTGCTGTCCTGAACTAAATAAAAAGAAGAAACTGAGCTGAGCACCAATTCATCTCTCTCTACTTCCAGACTGTGGATACAATGTGACCAGCTGCCTCACAGTCCTGCTGCCAAGCTTTCCCTGCCATGTTGGACTGAACCCTCCATTTAACGAGCCCTTCCTTACCTTTTTCCTAGTCAGGGTATTTTGTCACAGCAATGAGAAAAATAACTAATGCAGGCCACAAAACAGATACCAGCCAGTAAGAGAAGATTGAAATCTTATTGAATCCTGTTTTCTAATCAAATGGCATCAAGCTAGAAATCAATAACAGGAAGATTATTGGAAAATCCACAAATATGTGGAAATTAAACAATGTACTCCTCATAACTGATGAGTCAAAGAAAAATTAAAGAGGAATTTATTTATGTGTATGTGTATTGCCTGCATGTGTTTAAGTGTCATGAAATGCTCTCAGAGGTCAGAAGAGGGCATTGGATCCCTTGAAACTGGGGATCCGGTTGTTAGCCACCATGTGGGGTCTGGGAACTAAACCCAGGTCCTCTGCAAAAGCAGTCAGTGTTATTCACCACTGAGTCATCTCTCCAGCCCCTAAAGAGGAATTTTTTAAATTCCTTAGATAAATAAATGGAAACATTTAATACCACAAAACTTGAGGCATTAAGCAAAGCCATTCTAGTAGGGAAGGTCAGAGTGAGAAATGCTTATGCTAAATAAAAGGAAAGACCTCAAACAAACTTTTCACTAAAGAAAAAGGGAAACAAGTTAAGCCCAAAGTTAGCAGACAAAATGAAATAATAAAAGAACAGAAAAGGAAAAATGAAATAAGGAGTAGAAAAATAATCTTAAAGAATGAAATGAAGACTGGCTGTTTGAAGGATCAACAAAGCTGACAAACTTTCAGTTAGATTTGTAATACCTCAAGCACCTCCATTTTATGTAAGTTTAACTGGTCAATCATCTGGTCATAGGACCACCCCTAGGAAGGCAGGTTATGCTAAATAGATGGGCAGAATACCTACTGCATTAATGAGAGTGACTTTTTCCTGCCTGAAATCCTGTCTACAGGGGCAGAACTTCCTAACTAGAGCCATGTACTCTGGGAAGCATAATTTCCCTTTTTCTTCTTCATGCCTTTCTTACTAAACATTCTTTCTTTAAGGCTTTGGGCTGCCCCTAGCAACTTGCATTTCTTTACTTTTTCTCTAAAGCTTCCTTCTCCCAACCACGCAGTTGCCAGTCAGCCACGTGTCTGACCTCCCAGGCACGCTCTATGGCTTTCTTTCTTCCAACCATTCACCTCCTCCAGGCAGCTGCCAAGATTACCAGCTCACCTGCCCTGAGGATTTCTTTTTCTTTAAAATTCTAATAAAATTGAAAAAGTTTAATTTGGATGATTCAGAACTTTTTGAGTCTGGGTAGTTTTTCCTGGTGGTCCTGAACTCCATAACAGACTAGCAAAAATGAAACCTCACATTAATAAAACTGTAAGTGATATAGGAGAGTTTACAAATGATACCATAGAAATGCAGAAACTGTTGGAAAGAATTCTATGTCAGGAACCTACATAACATGGAAGAAACAGACTAGTTCCATGAACAAAAGTTCCTGGAAAGAGCTGTTCCTTCTGCTGAAACTTCTGTAAGGCTGATAAACTAATGAAAACTGCAAAGATTGTAGAAAGGTTGTAATGTTGCAGGTCCAGATCCTAATTACAGTTATCATGGCCTATCTTTAGCTCCTTAACAGCCACTCCTTGTTTACTCCTGTGTCTGACACAGCATTCGTATGACTAACAGATGAAACCTTTTGGAATGTGTTAACAGGCCACTAGTTTCCACTGACCAAAAGGCTACTATGTCATCAGAGATCATCTGAGGCCTTTGGCAGGGATTTCCCCCTTTGCTTAACCCACCTACCTAATATTTGCACCGATGTATTTTAAAAGTGCCTCAATTTGTAGCTTTCTTAGTTCTATCACCATAAAACTTCATGAAGGGGCTGGAGAGATGGCTCAGTGGTTAAGAGCACCTGCTGCTCTTGCAGAGGACCCAAGTTTGATTCCCAGTGTGATGGCTAATTTGGGTGTCAACTTGATTGGATCTGAGATTAACTGAAATGAAAGAGATCTTCTTCATTGGATCATCTAAAGCCGGAAGACACACCCTAAATGTGGGCGTTACCTTCTGATGGCAGCCGGTATAAAAGACCAAGGCAGAGGAGAATGCGGGGCTTTTTGCGGCTTGCCTTCTCTCTCGCTGGTGAGTTC
>NW_008348999.1:565453-590804 GCF_000622305.1 Nannospalax galili | reverse complement strand
TGGACTGAGCGACTACAGATTCTCAGCCTCTCCAGTGTGGTGCTGCCATTGTTGGACTACTCGGACTCTATCCTGTGAGCTAAGCTGATAAATCTCTATATATATTCATTCTACTGGTTCTGTTTCTTTGGAGAACCCTGACTAATACACCCAGCAAACATGTCCAGCAGCTCACAAGAACCTATACCTCCAGCTCCAGGGATCCAACACCTTATTCTGGACTCCAAGAGCACCTGCACTCACATGTGGACATAAACACGTGCGCAAGTGCACACACACACACACACACACACACACACAAACATGAATAATTTAAAAGAAATATATTTAAAAAATAAAACTTCCTCTGGGGAACCTGAACCTCTGTTTGTGGGTCATTTTCATTCATATTTGTTTCCAGAATAAATTATTTCTTTATCCCCTTTGAGGTGAGAGTTGTGATTCTATACTGACAGTTCCTAGACACATAAACCGTACCAAGACAGGCTCATGATGAAATAGGAAGTCTGTGCACACCAGTAATAAACAAAAAGATTGACTCAATGACTCAAACCCTACAAACAGAGAAAAGCCCAGGAGCAGGAGGCTGCCCTGCAAACTCAATCCAGCATTTAAGGAAAGTTAAAGCCAATTCTTATCAAACTTCTCCAAAAGTAAAAGAAGGGGGAATGCTTCTAGACTCATCCATCCAGTATTACCCTGAAACTGAAGCCAGGCAAGGATACCACAAGAAAAGAAAAATTCAGCCTAATGTCTCTAATTAACAACTGTGTGAAAAACCTCAACAAAATACTAACACACTAGTCAGTGACTCTATAGAAGGATGACATACCAAAATCAGGTGGAATTTTTTACTGAGAAATAGGGCTATTTCAAGGGGGAGGGGCTCACGAAGCACTACCGCTCACTGAGACGTTACAAGCAGTTAATGGCTGCCCAGTGATGGAAAGACATTTTCTTCCTTAGTGTAGTCAGTGGAAAGGTGCCCATGTTCCTGTAAAGCAACCCTAATGAAATTTATCAAGGAAGAAGAACAAGAAAAAGAAGGAGGAGGAGGAGGAGGAGGAGGGAGGGGAAGAGGGAAGGAGGAAGAAGAAGAAGGAAGAAGAAGCTGAGGACGGGGGAGGAGGAGGAAAAGACAGGAAAGTAGAAGGGGGCAGCAGTTAGGAAGTGGAAGATGCTTGCCCTTGACCCAGAATAATGTGTTTGTGTGAGTGTGTGTGTGTGTGTGTGTGTGTGTGTTGGATATCAAGCAAGCACTGCAAACAGTAGATAGTCACTGGAAGCAATGAGAATTATCCCATTTGTGTTGCAAACAGCACCTGAGCTAAGATTGATAGCATCTGTTTGTGGTTGTGTGTGCTGTTCTAGGTCAGGAGGGGGTCAAAAGGGGCAACATCCTCTCATAAGAAAGTTCCTCTTTTCCTTCCACATTTCACACTGGACAGATGGTTTCAATAGAGAGCAAGACCAAAGTTCCAGAGCAAAGTTCCAGGAGAAATCTGAAGAAACAAGTTCTCAGAACAGTTCAGTCCTACTCTTTGTTGAAATGGATGCAAATATTCAGGCTGTATTTTTCAGGCATCCAGGTAATGTGGCATCACAGCACCAAAGTATTTGATAAAATTAAATATCCTCTCATAACACAGTGTCCTAAATGAGTAGAAAAATACACTTCAGCATAGTAAAAAGCCTGACAAGACTGCAGCAGACATCCTACTTAATGGTACAAAGATGAAACTTTCCCTATCAGATTAAGAACAAGAGAATGCGCCCACTCTCGGTACTGCTACTTGGCAAAGTACTGAAAGACTAGACAGAATAGTACTGCAAAAAATTGAAAAGGGTGCTACCTGAGCTTAAGAACTACTGACAAGTGGTCACTGTGGGGTGAGGGAGAGTAGATCTTCTTTAAGGAAGAGAAGGCTGACTAGACTCTAATGGATGAATTTGTACGAAGGGACATCTGGGTACAAATGCTTAACTGGATAGGACTTAACATAGATGACAGAATGCATGAAATCCAGTGTGGGGGCTATAGTGGGTGTGTTGGATAGTTTTAGTGTCAACTTGAGACACCTGGGTTGAGCGAGTCTCAATTGGGGAATTGCCTTCATTGGACTGGCCTATGGCCATGTCTGTGGGGCATCTTCTTGATTGTTGAGTGATGTGGTTTTTATGTAGGTGCTGGATATATGAACTTGGGACCTCAAACTTGCACATCAAGGACTTTACCCACACTGAGTCATCTCACCAGCTCATATGGATTTTTAATAGTAAAATCAGGATTATAATGAAGCAAGGCTAAGTGCCCAAAGTGGGAATACACTCAAAGAATCGAGGTCTAATTCAACCAGATCTGTTCAGCAAAGCTACCTAAGTTTGAGATAAATACATTGTTGCTTTAACACACTTCATTTTGAAGGTGTTTATAACATAGTATTAAGTTTCACCTTAATTTCCTGTGATAACCTCTTCCACTTGTAACCTTAGACAAAGTTTAATTAGCTTTTTATTCTTTTAAGTTTCATAAATGTTATAAAATAAGACCAATCATACAAATCTCATACATTTTCATGTTAATGAAATTGTACATGCTTTGGGCTCTGGTAAAATGTTTGGATTCTACAAAAATTAAAATTATTATTTCATTGTCCTCCAGTTTATTACATATGCAAGATGACAGAAATCAATTCCCCTTATATTTTGTTGTGAAAAGCAAATGAAAGATAGTACAAATATCAGGGAAGGGAAGAAAATAGATAAATGGAATCTGGAATTGATAAATACTGAAACTAATAAATCTGAATAGAGATCATTAAGGTAAATCATGACAAAGGGTGTACTTGTGATTAATCACTGTTTCCTTCTGTGATATGAAAAAAGGCAACTTTCTTAGCCAGGTGTGATAGCACATGACTAATCCCAGCATTAAAGAGGCCTAGACAGGAGGAGAGGGAGCTATCTATAGTCCCCCAAAAAGGAAAGAAGAGACTTAAAAGATGGGTCAGTGATGAAAAGCACTTGCCACTTTGCAAAGTATTAGAGTTCAGTTCCCAGCACCCATATTATGTGGCTTACAGAAGTCTGAAACTCCTGCTTCAGGGGATCCAATGCCCCTTCTGCTCTGTGGGTACCCATATGCACATATGCACATAAATAAAAAATAAAATAAATCTTGGAGGAGGGGGCAAGGAGAGAGGAAGGAATAGGAAACCTTTGCTTTAGATGAAAAATACATTGAAGAAGTCTGTAAATATATAGTTAATATATATTAGTTTAAAAAAAAACTTTAAAAAAGAGAAAAGAATGGAAGCTGGAAATATGGCTCAGTAGTTAATAGCACTTATTGTTCTCATAGAAGACCTAAATTCAGTTCCCAACACCCACATTGAGAAGCTCACAAACACTTGAAAATTTAGCCTTAGAGGATATGATGACCTCCACATGCAGACAAAAACACACAAATACAATAAATGAAAAATAAAAATAAATCTTTTAAAAAAGAAAAGAATCCCCTGTGTCTTCATAAAGTATAGTTTCAGTGACCCCAGACGTGGATATCCCTAGGCTAAAGTGGTCTTAGAATTCTGTTCCATGTTCTGACCACTCATAATACCCTATTCTCCCCTAAATGATCTTATTTCCCTTTTTAATTGGTCTGAGGAACTTCCCAAGATTCTGCTTGCAAACTAATAATCTCCCTCTCCTATCACTGAAAACCTCATTAAGATTCAGCCCAAAGTGCTTTCCATTCCATTGTGAAAACCAGACTTCCCATCCCCAGAACCCATGGAAAGCCTGAGGAAGGAGCACCGCACCAGCCTCTGTAATCCCAGTGCCCCTATCCTGTGATGAAAAGCAGACAGAAGAATCCCTGGATTCTCGAAGGCCAGCTAGCCTGGCATACATAGTGACAAACAGGAGACCCTGCCTCAAACAAGGTAGAAGGGGAGGACTGACACCTGAGGTTGTCTGGTGTGGCAGACACACTTACACTTGATACATACATACACACACACGCACACACACACACATACACACACACACACACACATATACACAACTTTTTTAAGTTAAAAGGAAACAGGAGGTCACTCATGTCTAGTACTGTAAACCTGGTCAAAGCCCATACCTGGAGAAGTCATAGCTCATAGGAGCAAACCTACTACTGTTGTTTTCCTAAATTGACATGTCATATTGCCTTCATTTGTATATCCTGGGTGGCTTTTCTGGAACCTGCTCTGTCTCTAACATGCAATCCTGGTGGGAAAGGTTTCCAGTCTTTCTGCCAACAGGCTTCTTTGTTATGCTCATCTATTTTTTCTTTAGTGTGTGTGTGTGTGTCTGTGTGTCTGTGTGTCTGTGTGTCTGTGTGTTTGTGTCTGCGTAGTCTGTGTATCTGTGTATCTGCCATGTGAATGCAGGTACCCAAGAGGATGTCAGATCCCTTGGAGATAGAGATACAGGCAAGTATGAGCCACCCAACATGGGCTCTGGGAACTGAACTGGGGTCCTCTACAAAAGTACACACCCAACCACTGAGTCATCTTTCCAGCCCCTCCTATGCTAATCTGGATGCCTCTCTCTTCAAATCCTATTCTCTTGCTACCACTGAATTCACTCTCTGAGTGCAGTTCAAATACCACTTGATTTTGAGGTTGAAGAAGAGAGAGACAGAGACAGAGGCAGAGATAGAGAGATGAAGAGACAGAGAAACTCAGAAAAGGGGTCATTTGCTCCAACAGGCAAGAACATCACTGACCCCAAGAGCACCTCCTTCCCAAGGGAGCACTGTTGTTGCAACCAGTAACCACCTTTGGTGCTTACCCCTAGCCAAAGTTATTCTTTCCCACCATCGCCAATTAGCACCTGCCACAGTCGTTTTCCTGGGCAGCTGATAAGGACTGAGAATCCAATAGGTTGGAGATGTCATTGAAGCCCTCTGGTTAATAACAGTGATATTCAGAGCAGAACTAATAGCTCACATTTGGAATGGATTCCTTCTTTTTTATGACCCGATTCTCTCAGGACCTTTACAGTGATTTTTTTTTTTTTTTGCACCCAAGTACTTTAGCAAGCTATTGTTAGCCAGTAATAACTTTTGGAGTCCCTGTGGCCAGAGAGTAGAGTAGTTCTTGAGTGAACAATCCAGCTGATTTATTTTAATATTAGGGGAGTTTGTAAAAGGACGATTCATTTTCCCCCTTGCTCTGAGGTGATTCTCAGTCTGCCATTCTTCTCTGCACCGCCACACTGCTTCCTGTTGCTTCAGAGAAGCACCATCAGACCCAGGTGGGGGGCAGTGGCCAAAGTGTAGCTGTGCAGGGCCACTAGTGTATACCTGGCCTTCTGTCCATACACTAGAGTATGATTGTAGGAGGTGCCCCTTGTGGGTCATATTGAACACTCTCTCTTTGTGTTCATGCATCCTAAGATCAGACTGAAGCAAGACAGAAAAATGACAGGGACATTGGAAAAGAAAGAAAGGAGCCCCTCAGTCTGGAGTCTTGTTGAAGCCTCTCAGCAGCTGAGAATCAGGAATTCCAACACATTTGCTGTGACAGTTGCTGTCGGGGAGAAAATATTCCTTTCATACATAAATATTGTACTAAAAGAAACAGGCTTGAGGCCTGACTGCATATGACTTTGGGTAGATCTTGTTCCTCTCCCAGACTTGCCTGGGAATCTCAAACAAGACTATTAACTTTATTTACAGTGGAGTATCTTTGCTTGCCTCCCTGGATCCCTGTGATCTAAATTTAATCTTACTAATTGTAATTCTGTCAGGTTCCCTCAAGAATCACCTTGTGATCTCATATATACTTCTTAGCTACCCTTTGAAGACAATAGCTTCAAAACCCACCAAACCCTATATATAACTGTTGTAAAGACAAAAACTGTGACTCCCTCACAAAGGCTCACATCTGATCTTACCTTCTTCCTAATGACTGTTTTTATTCTCTTAACCCACGTGCTTAAAATCTGTATTTAAAGTGTCATTTGGGCTATTGAGCTGGCTTAGCAGGTAAAAGCAAGGCCCATGATCTGAGTTTGATCCCCAAGACAGGACTCACAGTGGAAGAAACAACTCCTAAAAGTTGTCCTCTAATCACAACACATGTGCCATGGTATGCACATGACTGCAATTATGCACACACACATTCACACATGCACATATCATATATATATATACAATAATAATAAATAAAATGTTTCATACTGACTAGCCCTGAAATTCTTTTCTTCCACAAAAACCACGAACCTAGTTTTACATCAGAAGAGGTCTCTAAAATATTACAGGAACTCCTTGGGCTCCTGAAGGTGATAATTTGGACCTGTGTCCCCATTCTTGTCACCTTTGACAAAATCACAGATTCCTGCTTTATGAATCTTCTCCATGTCACTATGAATCCTTGAATGTCAAAACTGAGACACACAAGAAACTGAGTGCAGATCCAGCACAGATACCAACAGTAAAAGCCAGGTATTATGGCACATGCTTGTGAGTGTAGCACCAGGAAACAGAGACAGTGAGCCTCCAGCACACTAGCCAGAACAGGCAATTAGTTATCTCTGGGTTCAGTGAGATGTCCCGAAAGAAGAAGAGGTAGAGAGGAATTGAGGAAGATACCCAACATCAACCTCTGGCCTCCACATGCACAAACATACATACATATACCACACACACATACATAGATTTTTCACAAACATACATGCACTATACGCACAAAAACAAGTAAGTTAGGAAAAGCAAACACTACTGGAGCTAACATGGTCTGATTTGTTGGCCCACATCTGCTATTTCCCTGATGACAGTTCCTCAGATTTTTAGAAGGAAGCAGCCTTTTTCTGTTATTGAATGTAGTTAACTTTCTCCCAGGCAACAGGGTGGAAGTCAGGCACAGCACTAGTCTTGACACTCCACGGCAGTTAGTCAGCCCAGGCCACAGCACCTGCTTGCTGCCAAGCATAAGTGAAGGCCAGGACTTTCCCTGCAGTTCCTGGGAAAGAAAGATTCTCTTTCCACAGAGCCTTCTGATCTCTCAGAATAAAGGCTGAGCTATGGCTGAGTATTCTTGTTTCTATACACCAAAAGTCTGACTAGTGATGAGGAAAAGTGAAGGAAAGCTCCTGAAATGGACACAGAAACCTAATGGTACTGTTTTTCCCCATCTACCACTTTTTGAAGCCATTAATTATCCTTTGACTTTCAGAGTCCTTGTCTCTCATTCCTTTGCAGCATTGCTCTGTGGTACATTGGCTAATAAGCCATCCTACAGTCCAGAAGCATTAAAAAATCATCATCCTGAAAGAGCTACAGACGGTTGATGGCTGCTGGGGAAGAGAGAGCCAGTTTTTTTTAAGGGTGTGGCCCCTGGTAGGTCAGCCACACTCCAGTGGATGACCCCACACCCAGGAGTATATGGACAGCACAGATCGGACTCAATGGGTTATTAAAAATAGTAGGACACAAAGTTGGGAAGGGGCAGAGAAGTGGGAAGGGAAGGGGTGGTGGGGAAGTGGGGAGCTGATCTCGGATGAGTGTAAGGGAATAGTGGAGCATGAATATGATCAAAAATATTGGATGCCTGTATGAAATTCTCAAAATATTTTTAAAGAGTAATACTGGAGCCTGGAAAGATGGCTTAACTTAAGAGCCCATAACACTCTTGCAGAGGACCAACTTTAGGTTCCCAGCACCCATGTCAGTTGGCTCATAACCACCTGTAACTCCACCTCCAGTAGCTCTGACACCCTCTTCTGGCCTCTATGGACACTAATATGGCAGACAGACACAGAATGCACACATACATGCAAATAAAACAAATCTTTTAAAAACTCATCCTGCCAGAGTAGGGCAGCACCCACTTCATAGAAGTCTTGGCTGAAGAGCTTGCTTTCCCAATCCTCCCTCCCGCTTCCAATGCGATCTGCCGCCATGCAGTCCCAGGAGAAGTCTTGGCTGAAGAGCTTGCTTTCCCAATCCTCCCTCCCGCTTCCAATGGGGCGCAGGTACCCTTACCCCTGCCAGCCCTTGCAGGGTGCGATCTGCCGCCATGCAGTCCCAGGGTTGAGGCAAACCCATGACAAAGTCAGTGGTACCAGTGACCATGGCACCTGGAGAACTTTCATGAGGTGCAATCGAAGGAAGGGCGGGTCAGGGAGAGTGCCGAAGGAGGCATCCCGGGCTCTAGTACCTTCTTGGATCCGGCGAGCCCTGTGTTGTGCACATGCGAGTCAAGGAGCACAGCAAGATCTTCAACTTGCCTGGCCTGCGCCATCGCCAGCATGGCCCAGACAGCCACGCGCACCATCGTGTTGAGGGGCTGGGACTAGGCCACCACCAAGATCTTCAAGTGCACTGAGATTCTCAAGCTTGGTCTGGTAGGCTCACACCAGGTCCTGCTACTATGGTGCACTAGCTGTAGCAGTCCTCCCCCCAGGGCTCACGTGGAGTCAGATGCCTGGTAAGCAGCCACCAGTCTCAGAGTACTTAAGAAGGTACCGAGTCTCGCCATTCTATTTTCAAAGGATGTGCTAGATCCATAACTTGGCTACCAGCCTCTGAACCACAGTCCTGATCCTTGGTCCCCACCAACAGTGTCCAAGAGGAGCCTAGGGTGATCGGCAGCTGGAGAAGGCACTGCTAAGTGGCCTCATCCCGTGTCAGGGGCTGAGAATTAGGATGGGCCTGCCTGAGCACTCTTGGCTCTGAGCCACCTAGACTGACCGGATGTTATATATCCCCAGTAACACCACATTCACATGCTTCTTTTATGCCTGGGTCTTCAGACACCCACATTCTTGGACACAGCTTTTGAGATTGGCAGCACAGACCCCCTAGGTGGCAGGAAAGGCAGGAGAGGATCCTGTAAAGTAAGGAAACTTCATGGGAGGTTACCCAAAGACAGAACTCCAACTTCATCTTTTCTAGGCCATACTGGGACCTTTTTCAGAGAGGGAATGGTGGGCAGTAAGATTTAAGCCTGCTTGAGCACCCACAGAGGCCGAAGGCACCCAGAATTCATGAAAGCTGGTAGTCACAGATTCCCTTGCTGTTGACTGAGGGCAGGAACCTTGGAACTGATTGCTTGAGGGTAAGGGAATCAGAAGTACTGGAATTCTGTTCTGCCCCAGATCATAGGCAGTTTCTCTCTGTGGCTTTCCTTCCTTTTACTATCCTCCCTTTTGTGGCCCAGAAGAAAGGGATGCCCTGGACAGAACTTCCCATGTCTCCTCCCCTGAGCCCTACTGTTGGAGTCTCACTTCCCCTAAAACAATCACGAAAATGGAAAAAAAAATTATCCTGCTTTGTGCTAAAAATAACCCTATTAACTAGGTACTGTAAAAATAGGGGGAAGAGACTTAAGCTGGTAAAAATTTGCTCAAAGCAGTCATCAGCATGGTCAGTGGTCAATTAGCATGCTAACTGGTAAGTTATTAGCTTATGCTGTTTGGGGGAAGGGTACCAAGGACTGAACCCAAGGTCTTGCACACTTTGGGCAAGCACTTTACCACTGAATTATATCACTAGCGGTTAATGGCACAGTTTGTTGAAGAAAAGCATATCTAATCTCATTTATATGCACTTGTCTTTTGAGAGCAAGGGGACCTGCACATCTGCTTTTTCTGGTCCCTCCTATCTGGGGTCCTCTCACAGACACATTGTTTTCATGATCCGTCCATTCCATGTCCAACTCAGTCTCTGGAAAGTATTTGAGGGCTGTGGGTTATCCACCTTGCTCAGCACCTGATTGGATGACATGCACACACATCCCCACGCTAAGTCTCCCAACTCATGTACTCTGGTACTATGAGGTCAGAGTCTCTTTAAAAACACTCCTCTTCTTCTTCTTGCCCTGGACCACTTTTCTAGGTCCAGCCAAGGGTCCATTTATGATGTGCCAAGAGAATAGGTCAGGGGAGGCATCAGTAGATTAATCTATGAAAGAAAGCCAGTTGGAAGAAAGACTAGTGTTCTGTATGATCTGGAGAATGACCTACAGCACTTTATTTCCCGTTTTGGATGAGTGAGTTTATTAGGTAGAGAGCAAGCAAAAGGAAAAGAACAAATACTAAGTAACAGCAGCAATGAGTAGTAGCAAACACCAACCATCAAATCTGGAGTTTACAAAATCCAGAAGAAACTAATGGAATAGCCACATTGACAGAGCAAGGAATGGTGACATCATCAAAGTGGAGGCTCACTAATGTCCAGCAGAAACCAACTGGGGAAGCTGAGGCAGTCCAATAGAGATCCCATTCAGGATTCAGCAGTGACTGAAGGCATTCTTATACCATGGGCTAAGCAACAGTATCTTCTGTCAGCAATAGTTACTTTCTAGCTTTCTCAGGGACACAATGTTTTTGTTACTCTTAGCTGCTTGTTGTTTCCCTCTTACAGAGCCAGGGTCCAGCCTGACGCAGGACAGGGGTTTTTAGAGACAAGGGAATACTTTTTTGTCTAATTTCAACAACCTCAAACAGCACATGAAAATTTACTAATACAATGTATATTACAACTGTAAAACCTGCCAGGGCTATATGTAAGGAACAGAACATGTGACATGTGCCAGAAAACCTGTGGTACCTAAATTCAGAGCTCACAAAGCCTCAACAAATTTGTCTCTGGGGCCCATTAGAGCTTATAAGCTTCTCTGACCTATTTCCATTCTCAAAAATGCTTTTGTCTTCCTTAATAAACTTACTTCCAGCACTGTCCATGTGCCCATGTGCCCTGATCCAATTTTTTATTCCAAGACACAAGAGCCCAGAACTCTCATCAGGTCGCTGCCGATCTCAAACCCTCACCTGTACAAATGGCACGCTTGCCTGGTCCTTTCCCATCATCTCCAGATTCCTGAGGCAGAGCAACCCTAGCAGGGCCCAGAGAAGTTCAGGATCGATTTCCACAGGGCTAAAGTTGGCTGTGCTTCATGCTTTCTGTGAGCATAAGAGATACAGAGAGCCTGAGGACACAGAGTGGCATCCACACTGGAGCGCTCTCACAGGGCACCCAGCAAAGGGGAGCAGAAGCCAAGCCATGGTTTGCCTCAGAGAAGCAGAGATCTAAGCAATAGTACCTGCTTACAGTCAGGCTTAGAGGTGGAGAAAAGAAAGCATTCCTAGAAGTCTACAAGGACAACCTTAGGTCTCAGGGAGTCAAGTAGTAGCTCTGGAGACGGGACACCTGGGATTTGAGTCAAGCTCCATCATGGAAAGACCACCGGAATGGAATTTTGCCAGAGGATCTTGTGAGTCCCACTGTTGTTTTCCTTAGAATGGATGTGTTCTAAGCTTCAGCATCTGGATATTTCCTTTCAGGTCTTCATATCATGCACACCACTGCATTATTCCATGAGCATAAGAACAATTTTATGTACTGAAAAATCCATCTAGAGGGGTGATAGCTAAGTCAGGAAAGTGCTGGCCTTGAGAGCTTGAAGACTCCCAATACTTCATAAAAACAGGTAGCATACATTTTGATCCCAGCAGTTGGGAGACAGAGACAGGTGGATCCCTAGGGCTCACTGACTAGCCTATTGTTGAGCTCACACCAATGAGAAACTGTGTCAACAAAATAAGAATAATATGGATGGCAACTCAGAAACAACAGTCAAGGTCATCCTCTGACCAAGTGGTCATACATGTGGACACATGTACACCTGCATACACATGAATACACACAGATACACACAAAATAAAACAATAAAACAAAATAATCCATCTAGAACTGGAGGAAGAGGGATCTATTGGGTAAAAATAATGCCCATCTGTGGTACTGAGCATGTAGCCACAGCCTTATATTGTAGGAGGCTGCCTCCATGGTAGAAACACTACACGTACATTGCATGCTTAATCTCACTACCATATTATAGTATATGTGAACTGGTAGATAGGCGTGAGTCTACCAGCACAGCTGCTTGCAGCATTGGGCTACCAGTGAACTTGGTAATGTATGCATGCACACAGCATGCCAGGCTTGGACCAGAGGGTTTACTAATTAAATGCCAGAAAACTCAAGGAAGAGCTAAATAGAATTAGGGGAGAAAAGGAAGCAAAGGAAGGGAGAAATCACAATGTCATCAGGTTGCCAATATTCAATCAGCTACTCAGTCTTTTGGCCAGTATATAAGTTACCTTTCTCATCACTGTGACCTAAGACCCAGGAAGAAACAATTTAAGGGAGGAAGCTTATAGAGGGAATCATTCCATCATACCAAGTAAGACATGGCAGCAGGGAGCAGGTTGGGAAAGTGTGGCAGAAGAGCAGAAGGCTGGCTGGTCACATTGCATTCCCAGTCAGGAAGTAAGTGGGGCCAGGCTATAAAACCTCAAAGCCCAGCTCCTAGTGATCCACTTTGTCCAGCAAGTTTCAATC
Source organism: Nannospalax galili (assembly GCF_000622305.1). Lineage (NCBI taxonomy): Eukaryota > Metazoa > Chordata > Mammalia > Rodentia > Spalacidae > Nannospalax > Nannospalax galili. The sequence continues at coordinate 578,419 of NW_008348999.1, read as the reverse complement.
TCCTAAAGGTTCCACAACTTTCCCAAACAGTGGCACAACCTGGAGATCAAGTGTTCAAACACATGATCTTGTGGGAGACCTTTCACATTAAAACTACAACAGAGTTGTTCCCCATGTCTACAGTTTTCCCAAACCACTTACAATGTACCTACCCACATGTATTGATCATTGCCCTAGGTTCTGAGCCTCTCTGATCATGACTTCGAACTGAGCATCATTTCTTGGGGCCTCAGAAACCCTCCTCTAACAATCTCATCTCTGTACCAGCTTTTCTGACAGACTGTCTAGACCATGTAGTAGGAATTTATCCACCAGCCAGACAATAGCCACTATAAAATTGAGCCATCCCAATGAAGATGCTAATGATGAAGCCCTATCCCACAAACAGATGCCTCTAGGAACCATGGATCAGCTTCAGAATGAGTAGACATATATCGATTTTGGTGGTATTTCTTTAGGCATGCCCAAAGAAAGTGATTTGATTTTGACCAATGTGAAATCATCACCTGATGCATGGATAGCCATATTAGTTTTATCCATTTTCCTTGGAAAATTGAAAGATACACACTAATATACACTCTGCCCTAAAACAGGAATTAAAATAGCTTTGTATCAGTTCCCTAAGTGCTGACGTAACAAATTGAAAAGAAGAGGGGCTAGAAATATGGCTCAGTGGTTAAAGGCACTGGCTTCCCTTGCAAAAGAGCCAGGTTCAAATCCCAGCACCCACATGGCAGTTAACAACTGTATCTGTAACTCCAGTTCCAGAGACTCCAGTGCCCTCTTCTGATCTCTGCAGGCACTTCACAACATGAGTGCACTTACATACATACAGGCATAACACTCATGTACATAAAATTAAAAATAAGTAAATAAAGTAAAAAAAATTTGAAAGGAACTCACTGACGTAAAATGATACCAAGTATTCTTTATTGCTTGTAGACATCAAAACACAAAATGGGTCTTACTGAGCAAAAATCAAGGTGAAGACTAAATGGCATTTCTTCTGGAGGAACTAGGGATGATGTATGTGTTCACCACTTTTGTGTCTCTGTAACCTCAATATTTGAAAGAAACAAGTTAAAGGGGGGATAATTTATCTTGGCTTATCATCTCAGGGGTTTCAGTCTGTTGTGGCAGGGAAGGCAGAGCAGAGCAGCACAGTGTTCTGGCAGTGGGGTGGGTAGCAGAGACTGTTCACATCACAGCAGACCAAGAAGCAAAGACAGTAAAAAGGAACTAGGGGTCAGGCAAACCTTTCAAAGACCTGCTTTTAGTGACTTACTTCTGCCAACCATGCCCCACTTTCTAAAAATTTCACAGCCTCCAAAAACAGTACCACTAAATTCTCAAACTATGGCCTATGTGGGAACATTCATATTCAACCAAGAAAAAGTATTTCTCCATTTTAGCTTTTGGAACTATGTCCCCCCAGCTCAGAATCCATCCTCTTCCTCAAAGCCAGCAGCATAACATCTTCAGGTCTCCCTGTGACTCTGTTCTGCTTTTGTATCACATCCCTGTGTTACTTTGACCTTCCTTCATGCCTCAAATACGGATCCTTGAGATTACATGAGACCCAGCTGCTAACCTTAGACACTCTCCCCATGCGCATGTCCTTAAGCTGATCCTATTTGAAAACTCCTTCAGTTAATGGACCTGGAGGACTATTAGAAAACCTATTCCACCTGCATGTCCCCAGATTAACTAATCAATATATTTCCAAACGTGTCTAGGAAATAAAGGGCCTATCCAACTAACTGGGAGCAATGCCACAATACGCCAGAAGCTCAAACACTCTACTACACTTTTCACACTAAATTTCCATTCGTCCAAATATAAACTGTATACTGTGGCTAGGTGTGGTGGCAGATGCCTTTAATCCCAGCAGAGACAGGTGAATCTCTGTAAGATGGAGGCCAGCCTGATCTACATAGGGAGTTTTAGGCTGGGGTGAGAGTGTGAGCCTATCTCAAAACACCCCTAAAAATTAAAATAAAAAAATAAATTGCATGCTGTGGGTGACTATGTATTCTTACATGGGAAAGATCTATCACACAGGAGCTAAGCTCACTTTTCTTCCCCAACACACATATTTTCATTCTTTCTTTTTCTTCCCTTCTCTCTGCTCTTTCTCTCTTTCCTTCCCCCTCTACCCCTTCCCCCCATTTTTAGACCTTTTTCTTCAATTTCTTCACTAGCACTTAATGAAAAACTTCACTCAGAATTTTAGCCTCCATTCACTACGAAATGTTATTGATTGTATCCTTTAAGTCTTCACAAGATATCCAAGCTACCCATTATCCTGTACTATCTCCCACTGGAGCCTTCAGTGAACAAAAATGTTATACACAAAACAGAAAGGCAGACAAAGGAAACTGTGCTCATGAAATTAGAGGTTATGTTTCTTGATGAGATATGCATGTTCTTAATACTGAAAAAGTGTTAAAAGCCTGGAAATGCAGCATGATCTCAGGAAATAAAATGCATTTGATTTTGTGTATTTTGTATTTCTTAATCCAACAACTCATTTTTTTTCCTGTAGAATTCTTTTAACTCTGATGTCTTTTTCCTATTTTGCAGGAGCTATCTCACTGTCTAATTCTACTTTCTCCACAGATCTCACTTTATTGTTAAAAAGTAAATGTGTGCCTTTAAAGTAACCTCCCCACCTTTTGTGCTGTGCTTAGGAAAAGAAAGCAGAAAGCCAGCTATAAAGAGAGCAGTGGCTTTGGCTGGCACAAGGTGGGAGTGATTTAAAGTGCTTCCTTCCAATTGAGGAGAAAACTTGTGGCCCTTTAGAGCTGAACTCTGGAAACCTACACTGCACATAATTGGAATCAGTGTGAATATCGCATGCAGCAAAATGAGAAAATGTCACTAACTCATTTTTCTTCCATGAAGAAATGCTTGTATTCCTGTTTTAAGACTTGGAAAGGACTAGCTCAGATCGGCCATCTTTTTCCTCTATTCTCTTAATTTGAGACTTCCATTTTCCTACACCTGGGTAAAAAGAAATCCTCAAAATAGAAGTGTAGGGCAATACTGGCATTGTATTTTCCTTATAAATATTCATTCATAACACAGCAGAGGATACCCTACATTAACTAGAGTGTTGCTATAAGTGAGTCACTGAGTATGTGATGAGCAAGTGAAGATGTATAATGGGGGTGGGATGGCTCTGGGAAGGAGGATAACTTTGGCCAGGATAAAGCACTTTTAAAGTTCCCTGAATAGGAAATAAACTTCAAAATCCACAAAGTTCCTATATACATCCATTTCCTACTGCTGTACCTGAAACAAAGCACCTTGTGAAGAAAAGAAGGTAAATGTGGGGGAGGGTGTTTGTGAGGGGAGTGGTGAGTGCACTTATGCCCACACATGTTGTTGGAAGATCTCTCTCTGCTATCACTTTCTACCTTATTTTTAAAATTGTAAAAATTCTTTTGGTGTTTTTTTTGAGAATTTCATACAATGTATTTTGACCATATTCAGACTCCTCCTCATCCCAGATCTACCACAGTACCCTAACCTCCACTCACTTCATGCCCTCTATTATTTTTTTAAGGCCTGTGGAATCTAATTTGTGTTCTCCAAGTACTCTTATGTGTGAGTCCATTCCTAGAACGTGGTCAACCTAATGAAAGCTAACTCTCACTCTCCCAGAAGCTATCAATTGCCAATAGTTCCTCAGTGAGGACTATGACTTCTTCCCCACCCCCAACCCCTCATGCTAGCTATGATTTATTGTCTGGTTTAGGCTTTCATAGGTCTTATGTATATTGTCACAAATGCTGTGGCTTCTTATGTGCAACTACCTGTTGTGCATGGAGAACACTGTTTCGTTGTAGTAATCCACAAGGTCTGGCTCTTATGATCTTTCCACTCCCCCTTCTACAGTGATCTCTGAACCATGGGAGGTGAGGATGTGCTATAGATGGCTTAGTTACTTTCTATTGCTGTGATAAAACACTGACCAAAAGCAACTTGGGGCAGGAAAAGTTTATTTCATCTTACAGCTTTCAGTTAGTTCATCATGGAAGGGAGCCAAGACAGGAACTCAGGGCAGGAACCTGGAGGCAGGAGCTGAAGCACATGTCATGGAGGAACGTGCCTTACTGGCTTGAACTTCTGGCCTGTGCTCAGCTTGCTTTCTTATACAATCCAGGATCATCTGCCCAGGGGTAGCACCACCCACATTGGGTTGGGCCCTTTCACATCACTAATCAAGAAAATGCCTCACAGATAGGCCAATTAGATAGATAAATTCCCTGATTAAAGCTCCCTCTTTTCAGGTATGTCAAGTTGACACCTGAAGTTATCCAAAAGCAATAGGTATCTGTGATGATTTGAATGAGAAGTGTCTCCCATAGGCTCAGGTATATAAACACTTGGTCAGTTGGTGGCACTGTTTGGGGAGAGTCATGGAGCCTTTATGTGGTGTGGTGTGACTTTGCTGGAGGAAGCACTTCACTAGAGGTGGGTTTTGGGAGTTGATAGCCTTCCCCCACTTTCAGTTTTCCTGTCTTCTTCCTGTGTCTACTTGAATATGTGAGTCTGTAGCTTTCTGCTCTAGCAGCCTCTGCCACCATGCCTTCCCATCATGACAGAGTCTTATCCCTTTGGAACTAACTGTAAGGTGAAATATAATCTTCCTTATATAATCAATTGCCTTGTCATAGTATCTTATCACAGCAATAGAAAAGTAACAAATACAGCATTCCATTTAGGGCTGAGTACTCTACAGTCCTTTATTCTCTGCAGGTTGTCAGTTTCCACCTTATTATATATTATATTTTGAGACAAGATATCTATCTCCTTGAATCTGAAACTCACTGATTCAGAAAGAGTGGCAGGCCAGCAAGTTCCAGGAATCCTCCTGTCTTGCCTCCCTGCACTGGAATTACAAGCGTGCCCTACTATGTCTGGTCTTTCATGGATCCTGGGCATCCAGGTTCAGTCTTCACGCTTGTAAAGCAAGCATTTACCCATTGAGACAACTCCCCAGCCCAAGAGGTTAATATAGCTCATGGTTTTTAATGTTGAGGGTCATGGTGCTGGCATCTGACTGACTCTAGTGAGGACCGCATCACCTGTGGCACATGACACATGGCACCAATGGCAGCAGTGTATGTGAGAAGAGATCACATGTTGAAAAGAATTGAGATACTGAGAAGGGGCCAGTGTTACTCTTTTATAGTAACCTTCAATGAGAACTAAGCAAAGTCACATGGGAACTAAGTTAATCCTTTCTGAAGACAACACATGAATGACCTAAATAAACACCTAAAATTAGGCTCGGCCAAAGTGCCACAACTTTCTGCCATCAATAGCCAAGACAAAGCTTCTAGCACAGAAGTCCTTGAAGAACACACCCTGACGTATCTAAACCATACAGCACCTCAGGATTCTGAAATGGCAAAACTAACTTCATTTTGTTCTAGCAGTGTTTTGCTTTACACTGTGTTTTTGCCCAGCCATTCCCACTACAGATAGACACTGGCAGTTTCAGGGAGTACACTGTTTCTACAATAATGAGACTCTTACAAATAGCCAAGTACAACGTCCTCCTACCCATCCCATTGTTTGTGAATTTCAGAGAATCTTGTTGTTCCTAACTGAAACATTTTGTTTACTGAAAACTTCTTTGTTAAGTGATCTGAACCTGGTCTCATGAAACCATGGTGATCTGATGTAACTATGGTTATTGACTTTCTCCCTGGCATGATGTAATTGTGGTCTTAAGCTTTAGAAACCCTGCCCTGCTTCCCTTCAGGGTAAAGAGTTATTTTAGACATGGGACCCCATTCTAGCTTCCAGTTAATAAAGGACTCCTGATTCGACCATCTACTATGTGGCATTCTCCTGTGCTTCTTGCTTGGTATTATAGTTGGCGGCCCCAGAAAGATTGACACTCAGGGGCTCAGCATCACTCCTGATCCCCTCAGCTTTATGAATTGTTATAGGGTAGGTGTCCCCTGAGATGTTTCAGGGTCAGGGGACTCTCACGTCAGAGCCAGAGAGTCCTGAAATGACTGCTGCATGACCCCCAAACCCAAACTGATTCTCACTGTGGACCAGGGAGTAAACCTACCCTCTAGGATTAGCAGATGTGGTAAACTCCATGTCCCTACCTCCTACCTCTGCTTTACAACAGCTCTCTGTACTGACAGGCTTAAAGCTGCTTTCTCTATGACTGCCCTCCTACTCTAAGACACAGGGCTTCTCTGCATCCTCCTCCCACTCCCAGAGCACTTTCCCTTACCCTTGTTGTACCTGTCCCTGCAGCCCTGATCTTATCCTCTCCCCTCCCAGCTGGCTTTTTCAACATGATGATCTTTTTCTGCTCAGCTTTTCTCTGACGATTTTTCTGCTGCTACCACCTAGGCAGCACCAAGAGCAGGTGCTGCTGTTGGTGGTAGCTGTTTTTCTACACCCTGCACAGTTTGCAGGCTTTGTTTTAGGTTTTTGCCTTGGAGATGCACAGTCTTAGCTTTGGGTTGATGAAACCTAATGATCTATTAACATACCTCAAAGAAAAACTAATGCCTTGTTTGTCTTTTTCCACCTCCCATTTCTGGCACCTCGCCTCAGATTTCCTTCCCTGTCTCCCCTGGCCCCCTTCTATAGGAAAAAGGGGGAAGGATGGAATATAGCTCAGACCAGACAGGACATGGACTCCTGGAACCTATCATCTGCCCCTTCTGTGCTGGTGAAATGAAAGGAAAAAGATGGGAAGATTTTAGTCAGGCTGGAGTGCCCTAGTCTGAGACTCATTTCTCTTCTCTCTGAAAGTAGTGCTTCTGGATGAACTGTCTACAACCATCTCCTTGTACCCCTTTCTCCACCCTTCTAAGGGCATGGGTTGTCATTTATCACTGGATGACCTTTCCTTGGAAAATGCTGTTCTACTCTGCCTTACTAGTAAAAAGACAAAAGGGACTGTTACTCATTTTTTATCAGCTCAGAATGTCTACTGATCCTCCCTCTCCATCCTCATATGTGCTTCTCAGGAACTAAAGGAAAGTAGGAGTAGTAAGACTAGTGTATTTGGGACCTGTATATAGAGGTATGGAATATGATATGGGGAAAGCCTCAAGTTTTAATGTTGTATAAAAAGCAAAAAATAATTTTGTTTAAAATAAGAATGCTTGATTGTACCAGAATATGAAAGGAAACAGAAAAGTCAAACTCAAGAGTATATAATAAATTGTGAAAAATAAGAGAAAATGTAAGCTTTACTTACTTTGGCTTAATTTAGTTTAGACTTCTTCATAAGAAAAAAGGGTAATGATTCTTTACTGCAAAATGTTTCTGTTTAGAATGGGATTATACTGTTTTTACTTATTGTTTTTATTTTATGTGTAAGAGTATAATGCCTGCGTAGAGGTAGGTGCACCTGTATCATGCAATGTCCATGGAGGTCAGAAGAGGGCATTGGATTCCCCTGGAACTGGAATTAAGGATGGTTGGTAGCTGTCATGTGGGTGCTGGGAATCAAACCCGGATCCTCAGAGCCAGTGCTCCTAACCACTGAGCGATCTCTCTAGCACCATGAAGTATACTTTTTAAAGGAGAAGGAGCACTAATTCCCTGCACTATCCCATCCCAGGTTTATAACAGTGACTATTCAAGTCAGTGTTAACCATTGCATGAAATATCTGCCAGTAAAAATAAAATTTTTTAAAAGTTATAAATAAATCTCCTTACTTGAAGTGAGGCATGGAACAATGCTGTTCCTGCCTTCTGGTACCACCCTCATGAACTTAGGAAAAAAATTTAAATGGAATGACATTTCAGACCTCAGATCATCCTTGCTATCTCTTCCCTTCCATTCTGGTAGTTTTCCCAATCCTCCTCACAATTCTCATGAATGAATCTGGGAAATATTAAAATGAAAAAAAAATAAGTAATTGTTAATGCTGATGGGATGTAGTGGTCTTCAATGGCCTTCCTCCTTTATTCTATGGTTGTTCTGAGCTGCTGCTACTGCATCTCTGTCTACTGGGAGCACTTGACCTTAGGGCCTTGCCTGGAACCTGATGTAATGTTGATACAAAGCTACAATTGTTCTATGGACTACTGGAAGCACCCTGAACTCCAAGACAGCTTCCCATAACCTTTTTCCATGTGGACAGGTTTCCTGACATCCTTGTCTACAGCAAGCAGATCAATATCCCCAACTACTCACAACTATACTGTGAAAGAGAGTCCAGGGTGTCTCCCTCAGTACCTTGAAGGAGTGGAGAGATGCTCAGCAGTTAAGGGCAGTGGGTGTTCTTGCAGAGGACAAGGTTTTGGTTCCTAACATCCACATGAAAGGTAACAACCATCCTTAACTACAGTTGTAGGGATCTCACATCCTCTCCTGACCACTGCAGACATCGAAGAACATGCAGACAAAACACTCATTAAAAAATAAATCAATTAATGTTGTGAGTCCTAACAAAGAAGTTTGTTAGCTAAAAAGTAAGATGCATCTGTGCGGAAAATTATGGAGCCAGGCTAGTGAATCAGAGACCATAGCTTACAAATTGGTATACCAGTTGCTTTTACTTCAGAGTTTTAAAGATGGCAATAAAATATCTAAATGGAGTGATCTGGAGGAGTACTTAGCTTAAAACAAAAAGTACTAGCAAAGGTGAATGTCACAGGGCTGAGTGAGCCACAAAGGCTCCAAAAATAGTTAGGTAGTTAGTGTTCTCATGGGACTGGCATAATGGTTTGGTCTAGATGAGGGTAAAGCCCATCCACTTGGCTAATTTTTTAAGATTTATTTATTTTTATTTGACATATATGAGTGTTTCTCATGGGTCTTCTACATGCTAACACCATTGCCATAGGATGGTATGAGAAGAGTCACAGGTGCCTGTAGGACTATTTGTGTGTGGTCATACACCTCCTCCCTGGCTCTTACAATCTCTACATCCCTGCTTCCCCAATGGTCCCTGAGCCCTGGGTGGGTGGATTTTAATATAGGAGTTCTGACTAAGGACCCACATTCTAGACTCTTTTTCTCTGCATTTTGGCCATTTGTGAACTTTTGTGGTCCTGGCCCTTTGTTGTATGAGGGAGCTTCATCAATCTAGATATGCCACTTAAGCTTGAGCAATTCACAGGGAATCTCTGTATGTGACCAGTGGTGTAACTCTACAATAATCTCTGGCTGTTGAAAAAAGAAGCTTCTTTGATGGGTGCTGACTGGGATAGTTGTCTATAAATTTAAGGATTCATATTTGCACATAGTAAGAAATTACATTTGTCTAGGGATGTGACAACCTTGGAGTTTTCTCTAAGATCTATGACTTTTCCAGCTATGTGTGTTTGGCTAGGTTTACAGTACCAGACATGAGTTTCCTCCAGTTGAGTGAGCATTAAGTCCAATTAGGCAGCTGGTGATTATCCCCAAGATAAAAGTGCCACTACTTCACCCATGTCGTTTGCTGCACAAGTCATCAATGTGGGGTTCTGGACTTGAAGCTGGGCTTGGACCATCAATTGATGTTCTCCCTTACCAGTTTGCATAGTGCTTTCCAAAGCTGTGAGAGCTAGCCTTCAAGGAGGTGGCTTCCAGGTCAGTTCCAGCTCCATTGCTCCAAATCCTGTGTTCAACGATTGTTCTGTCTCAGCAATAGGGTCTTACCATCAAGTTCTGGAGGACAATCAAGGACTGTAGCAATAGCCTGTGTAATTTTGGGAGTCTCTTGGACTACCTTGGCCAACAACTCAAAGGAAGGTTTCTCCTGCCTGGCAGTGTTTCTTGTTATATAGTATTCAGCTATACTCACAGTCTCATGTAGAAATATCGTATGCGTAATTTTCAGTAGATTTTTGAACTAATAAAATACCCTCTGATTTTTTTAACTAGCTAGGCATAATTTATCCCTCTTCTCTCTCTCCCTGTATTATCCTCCCTCTTCACCCTCCCCATTTAAAGTATCCCCGTCCATTTATCCTTTGATAATTTCTTTATGCCAAGGACCCACCTCTTTTCCTTCTTCCCCTTTAGTCCCGTAGTTCTTTGTATAGCCCTCCTTCTCCCCCTCCCATTAAGCTGTCCCTTTTTTATACATTTCTCTTGAGTAACACTGTCTCCCACTATTCTCTCTCAGGTTCCTTCTTTCTCTTTGCTTCCCTGGTTCCCTTCCATTTTCCTGATTCCTGCAGTTACGTCAGAATATGGACTCACATATAAGGATTTGGTGCTAGGATTCACAAGTTAGGGAGATCATACGTCTTTTGTTTTTCTTGGTGTTATTTTCTTAGTATAACAATTTCCAGATCCATCCATTTACCTGAAAATTTCATTATTTCATCTTTCTTTACAGCTGAGTAGAACTCCATTGTGAAAATGTGCCATATTTTTGCTAATGACTCATCATTTGAGGGACGCTTAGGTTGCTTCCATCTCTTAGCTACTGTGAAAAGAGCAGCAACAAACGTTGTACAAGGATCTCTGCAATAGGATGAGTCCTTTGAGTATATGCCAAGGAGTAGTATAACTGGGTCAAACAAAAGGTTCAATTTTAGTTTTTTAAGCTTTCCATATGAGTTACATGACTTTGCGATCCCATGAGAAGTGAATGAGCATTCCCCTTTCTCCACATTCTTGCCAGCATTTGGTATCATTTGTTCTCTTGATCTTCGCCAGGCTGGCCGGGATAAGATAAAATCTTAATGTGGTTTTAATTTGCATTTCCCTAATTACTAATGATGTTTTTTTATTTTTTTATTTATTTAATAACCACATGATTAGAAGAAACATTTCATTACAGTTTTAACATATTCAATAACAATTTCCAGGGCAATGATACATCTCTTTCAAAAGTGGCTGTAAATTTTTAGGTTCACAGTTGAATTAATACAGTTATACAATATTAAACTCAGTATAAACCCTGTAAGACATAAAATTTAATGAGGTTGTTTTTTTTTTAAATGTGTATGAGTGTATTGCCTGCATGTAGGTAGGTGCACCTGTGTTATGCAATGCCACGGAGGTCAGAAGAGGCTGTCGGATCCCCTGAGACTGGAGTTACAGACAGTTGTTAGCTGCCATGTGGGTGCTGGAATTCAAATCCGGGTCTTCCACAAGAACAACCAGTGTTCTTAACCACTGAGCCATCTCTCCAGCCCCAGGCTTTTAACCTTTAAAAAAGATCTCCATTTCATTAAAAAATACACTGTTTCCTACAGAAAGACTCATGTTTACTGCTACTAACACTTAGATGTTTGCACATGCATCTTTAATTTCTATGTATCTGATTATTACTCGTCACAGTTGGTTACACTCTGATTCTTGGCACCTGAGTATGGATATAAAGTCATGAAGTAGATTTCAGTGATAATGTTTATCACCTCTACTAATTAACATGATGTAAATTTTTATGATTCCTCCTCAAATATAACTCATTTTTTTTATTTGTTGATTTTTTATGTGTATATCATATGGAACATCCCAAACAATCTTATTCATCTATATACCCACTTCCCAAATGGCAACCTCCCATAGCATCCCCCCACCACCACTGGAGCCCATATACTCTGTCATCCCTGGTTACTGTCCAGTGTGTTGTCAGTGCCCCCAGTCTTTCCCCAGTGCTTGCCCATTTGCTGAATCTAGTCAGCCTATCTAAAGATCATTGTTCTAAGAAGATCAGCTGTTCCTCATCTAGCAGCAATCAGTTGTCAATATTCCTTTAGATAAGATTGGGGTCTGCTACTCATTTTCCCAGTTCTATGCTGGGTTACTATCTGGGAGTCCCTTTGGCCACCCTGGCCAACAACACAAAGAAAGGTATTTCCTGTCTGGCATTGTTGCTTGTTATGTAGCCTTTAGCTATGCATATGGACTCTTAAAAAATTGTATTGGCCCATTTAATCTTCAGTTATACACTCTTTTTTGGTGTTTAAGACCCTACAGTTGGCCCAGATAAACCAATTTATTTTTACTCTTAAAGTCGTTTGAGGATCTGTTCCTCAAGGGTCACATGGGCTTGGGAGGAGCCCCTGGCTCCTTTCTTTTACCAGTTCTGTCTATGTGAAGATAAGTTAAAGGTCCTGCTTGACCATGGCTGGCTTTGTTTGGAAGTATGGAGGAAACGTTTCCTCTGTGTTGATCTTCCTCTTTGTAGACTTGACCTTGTTCAAGTCCATCTGGTGGGGTCTCCATGGACTCCTTGATCAAGAGGACAGGTGACTCACCACAGTTACAGGACATTTCAAAAGATGCTTATAGTCCCCTGGAACTTAGTCAACCTAGGAGGGCAAGGAGCAAAAACTGTCCTTTATGTCCCTCTGACCAAATTAGTATAGGCCTCAAATTATGGCTGTTAAACATCCTAGTAGGTTAGTACCACAAGTCTGGTACTTTTAATTACCATGTGCCATATAGATAAAGCTTGGGCAAAAACCAAACGTTCTCAGATAAACCTTGCCTAGACATATATTATATCCCTTGATCTAGTTGTAGGTATAATTTGTCAGTAGGTTATTGGACTAATATGGTTCCCTCTGGTTTTATAAAACTAGCAAGGTATTGATAATCTCTCACATTGTCTAACCCTTCCACTATGATTTCCCCATTTAAGATGCCCCCATTTTTCTCATTTCTCCCTTAATAATACGCTTATCCGATGATCCTACTTCTTTTGAGTTCCTTCTTTCCCTTTATCCCCTAGGTTCATTGTATAACCTTCCCTCCCCACTCCCCTTAAAATAACCCCATTTTTGTCCATTTCTCCTTTAGTAACACCTGTCTCCTATGTTCTCTCTCAGGTTCTTTCTTTCCCTTTACCTCCATGGTTCCTTTTCCTTATCCTGGTTCCTGTAGTTATGTCTGGATACATACTCACTTATCAGGATTGGTGCTAGGATCCACATATGAGGGAGAATATATGTCATTTTTTTTCTGAGTCTGTGTTACTTCACTTAGTATAACAGTTTCTAGTTCTATCCAATTACCTGCAA
>NW_008348999.1:539946-565248 GCF_000622305.1 Nannospalax galili | reverse complement strand
GCATGTTGAATTTTGTCAAAGGCCTTCTCTACATCTATTGAGATGACCATGTGGTTCTTGTCTTTGAGCCCATTTATATTATTTATGACATTTGTTGACTTACATATGTTAAACCATCCCTCCATCTCTGGAATAAAGTTGACTTGATCATGGTGGATGACCTTTTTAATGTGTGTCAAAAAACAAAGAATTGAGAAAGCAAATGACCCAATTAAAGGATGAGCTAAAGATCTAAACAGAGAGTTCTCAAAGGAAGAAATAAAGATGGCTAAGAAATATCTCAAAAAGTGTTCAACCTCATTAGTAATTAGGGAAATGCAAATTAAAACCACCCTAAGGTATCACCTTACCCAATCAGACTGGCTAGGATCAAGAGAACAAATGATACCAAATGGTGGCAAGGATGTGGAGAAAGGGGAACACTCAGTCACTGCTGGTGGGATTGTAAACTCATGCAGCCTCTATGGAAAAGTGTGGAGAACTCTTAAAAAACTAAAAATGAACCTATCATATGACCTGGTTATACCACTCCTTGGCATATGCCCAAAAGACGCATCCTCTTGTAGAGACACTTGTACAACCATGTTTGTTGCTGGTCTTTTCACAATAACTAAGAGATGGAAGCAACCTAAGTGTCCCTCAACTGATGAGTGGTTAACAAAAATGTGGTATACTTACACAATTGAGTTCTATTCAGCAGTAAAGGAAGATGAAATAATGAAATTTGCAGGTAAATGGATGGATGTAGAAACTGTTAAACTAAGTGAAGTAACACAGACTCAGAAAAACAAATGACGTATTTTCTCCCTTATATATGGCTCCTAGCACCAAATCCTTTTAAATTCCAAGTTCTTTTAATAAGATGATGTTATACAGCAGTCCCTTCTGCATGAAATAACTATCATCATTGTCTTCTCAGCTGAGCCTGATCACTAAACAGTCACAATTGGGCTTGTTGACAGTTGTTCTCATTCTTTAAAGGAGTGCCAAGCAGGGTCACTGGACCCTCACCTGAGTATCCAGCTACTCTTCCAGCCAACTAGTCCAGCCTTGGAAGACAAAAGAAAAATGAGGAAGAACCCAATAGAGGGATGCTTTCAGAAGCCCTTCTCAAGAAGCTCCAATGGACTCTCATATGAACGTTTGAAAATTGCTGTGTTCTGACTTTTTTCTAGTTCCCTGTCTAGAACTTGTAATGCTAATTACTCTTTCCTTTATTTCTCCTTCACAAAAAACCAAAACCAAACAAACAAAAAAACCCCACAAAAAAAAACAGTTATGCAATTTGAGAGTCTTTTAGATAGACCCATTGAAGGGGTACCCCAATTGCCACACCCTGCAGTCCCTGTTCAGCATGGAAGAAGCCAGAATTGTCCAAATCCCGATTCCCTATCTGCAAGCTGGGTAACCTCTTCACCACTGAAGGGGTGCTCCAATTGCCTCACCCTGCATCCCTGTTCAGCATGGAAGAAACCTGAGCTGTCTGCGTCCCTATTCCCTATTGGCAATTTGGATAACCCCTTCAGAGGATGGTGTGATAAGAAATGTATTCAGTTTCTTGGCTAAAAGTCAAAATGTCCTTGGGCCTGTTAATAACATACTCGGTTCCAAAGGCAAAAAATGTCAAAAGTATTTGGGAGCTTGTATCCAATCCTTAAAATATTTTAGGGTTACCTCTTCAGAGGGGGGAATGTTGGAGGGGAGGGAATGGGCATGAATTTGACCAAAACATCTTATATGCATGTATGAAATTCTCAACAAAGTTTTTGTAAAAGTTAAAAAAATAAATAATTAAAAGATAAAGGCAAAAAATGTGCCTCATGCCAGGGGTAGTGGCACACGCCATTAATCTCAACTCTCAGGAGGCAGAGACACAGAGATTTCTGTGAATTCAAGGCCAGGCTGGTCTACATAGTGATTTCCAGGCCGAATAGGGCTACATAGTGAGACACTGTCTCAAAAACAATGTGGGAGGAGCTGGGGAGACAACTGAATCAGTAAGTGCCTAATCCCAGTGCTGGGGAAGCAGAGAGGAGTGGGCTTCTGGGGCTCACTGGCCAGCCAGCCTAGCCTACTTGGTGAGTCCCAGGTCAGTAAGAAATTCAATATGGACAGAGATGGAGGAATGACTGCCTAGGTTGTCCTCCTGCCTTCTCATGCACAGATGTGCACACACACACACACAAGCACACACACACGAAGTGGCTCAGTACATTTAGTCCACAGCACAAGCTAAGCACAGGGTAATAACAGTGGACAAGGCAGGAGTGGTCTCAGTTGCCTGGCAGCCCTATCTGTTAGGAGAGAGGCCAGAGGATGAAAATACGCAAACAGGAACAGGAAAATCTGCTGTGCTATCCTCTCTTGTGTTTTTTGGACAGGAGTATCTCAGTCAACCTGGGGTGATCTTTCCAGTAGTCAAAACATAGCTGCTTAAGGGAGCAAACCACATTTCCTCACAGTCCAGTGCAGTCTACAGGCTCAGCTCACCCATGCTCTTGTCATTGCCATCAGAATTTGCAGTAGCGATGGCCGAAGGATCCACATGGCCACTGCCAAGACACTTTCCTGCTTACAGTTCTGAACTTGGGTTGCAACAGCTGGAATGGTTGGGACTGACTGATCATCTTCATCTTCATATGACTTGCACACAGGGCTGACTTAGGCTCTGTGTTAGTTTTTCTGTTGCTATGATAAAGCACCATGGCCAAAAGCAACATAAGGAAGAAAGGGTTTATTTTTAGATTACTTTTCCAGACTGATAGAGTCCATAAGAGTGGGAAAGGCATGGCAGCAGGAGCAAGAAGCAGAGATCACATTTTATCCACACACAGGAAGGACAGATAAAATGGGAAGTGGGGCAAAGCTATCAACCCACAAAGCCCACCTCCAGTGATGCGCTTCTTCCTACAAGGCTATACCTCCTAAAGATTCCATGAACTCCCAGAACAGCACCATCAGTTGGGAACCAAGTGTTTAAATACATGAGCCTGTGGGGGTGGGGGGCATTTCTTATTTGGATTACAACAGGACCTATCATAGCATGATGAGTTTTGATCCCTTGCTCACAGGAACCACTGAGACAGAACAGAGTATCCTCAGCTTCACCTTTAAAGTCACCTAAAGGTGTTTAGTCTCCATTTCTGTTAGTTATGAAAGAACCCTAGGGCAGCCCAGATTCAAGGGGAGAAGCCTAGAAAAACCGTGGCTAGCAGGAGCTGGTTTATCAGGAGACTGTAGGGGATAGAAGAGTGTGGGAGGAGTAGTGATTTAGGCCATAAAAACTCCTGTGGAGTCTAGAACTAATTATTGAAATAGCTTGCACTCACTCAGGCTGATCCTCAATGCTGAACACTCTCTCATCACTTCCTACAAGAGTCTGGGACTGAACACCTGAACCTGAATTCATCATTTCCTTCTATTATAACAAATAAGAGCAGTTTGGATGAAAAGGAAGCTGAGACCAATTACTCTTCATAAATATGCTTTATTAAGAGAAAGGGCCTAGCGATCATGGGGTCCAAGATTGGGCCTTGTGGCAGAGGAGCAATAGGATGGACAATATATCATACTAGAGACAGTATCATGCAGTCTTAAAGGGACACTTCCTTTTAAAACCAGAGAGGAGAGTCATTAAGAGAGACAGCTTGAAGTAAAAGAGTTTTGTAGATAACATGATGAGGGAACCTAAAGGAATGAGTGAGCCTTCAGAAAGTACCCTCAAAACAAAGGGGATATCTGACTTTTATAAGCTTTCAGGGGCTGGTGCGAAGTTCCATACCATGTGATTTAGCCAGTTTAAGCTGGCTCCACTCATGAAGCTGAACACTTGTTAGGGCTATATCTTTCTCTTGCTGTTTCAAGAGGGTGAAGCTACAAGACCATAGTACAGCATGGCTTCTTAACTTTCTGTCAGAGACAGAAAGAGAGAGAGAGAGAGACAGAGAGAGAGACAGAGAGAGAGGCAAGGGGCATGGCCTGATTTCTGGAACAGGGAGAGAGGCAGCTAGGCTTGTGATCTAGCACCCTATAACCCTGCTTTCCTGCCTCAGCAGTTCTTTAGAGCCAAAGTTATGGTTCTGCCATCCAGTAAATCAGAAATCTGACATCTAATCTGAGTTCTTCAGATTTATCCACACCCCATGAAGTTGGTCACTGTTATGACAATCTTGCTTCCCAAGCAGCATTACCATTCACACACTTCTGGCCAGGCCAGAACCCTCTTCACATCAGGCCCTTCATCTTGCAGAGCCTCTCATTTGATGTCTACCTCAAGGCTCAGCTTCTAGTGTTTCTCTCCAAATCGTATCCTGAAACGGTCTTCTAGAAGACAGACTCAGGTTCGGAGCAGGGTCAGACAACAAAGTGCTTTGCTTTGTAAGTATGAGGTTTGGAGTTCAATCCCTAGAACCCACTGTTTTAAAAAATGCAGGTGGTAGCAATAGCTTGTCATCTCAGAGCTGGGGAGAGAGAGCCAGGTGGATCCCTGAGGCTCACTGGCTGGCCTGCCAACATTATTTGTCGTTACAGACCAATGAGAGACAATGTCTTAAAAAAAACAAGGTGGACAGTGCCTGAGGAAAAATGCAGAGGTTGTCTTCTGACTTATACAGACACATACACACATGTACACATGTACCCACACCTGCACACGTGCAAACACACCACACACACACACACACACACACACAAAGACACTATTGTGTATCTCTGATATTCACTAATTTTGTTAAGGAGGTCAAGCCTCAAAGAATGAGGAAATGGGCTGAAATTGGGGAACAGATTTAACTTATTTTTACCATGAAAATCTAGAGATCTAGTTTCAAAGTTTGTTTTTTTTTTAACCTGAAGAAATTATTGTCCAGACTGGAGTTTTAGTTTCTACCCTCATGTATAGCCTGTAGGCAGGAGTGTTGATAAGAAAGCAGAGTTCCCTTTTGGCATTTCTGGCTAAAGAGCCAAAGACATTTCTGGAACGGTTGTTTCTGGGGTTCTTGCCCTGAACTCTCTATCCAGTTTCTATTTCCTGTTTCCATCAATCCCCTCTCTTAAGAGGTTACCTTAACTGCCAGAATGGGATTGGTATGAAGACCAATCTGGCTTCCTCCAGCTAAATGGGGGGCAATGGGTGTGGCAGTTGGGCTATTTCTTCAATGAGCCTAATTAAAGGAGCTCTAAAGTACATCACAGCTGTGGCAAGGAAAGTCCTTGAGTTGTATTTGGAAACAGATGTGAGAGGTAAAGGCAAGTTATTAGCATTAAAAATTATAGGCAGGGAACCTAGAAAAGCCAGAATGGAGGATTTTTTTTAAATGTCCAAATCAAAGTCTGTTAGACTCTCTTGCTGAATTCCCAAAAGCATCCATCTATCTGGATCCTCCTTGTTTTTCATTTAGCCTCCAAAGGTGGACTAGAGTGATGAACTCAGAATCTGCTTCTAGGCATTTTGATAGCCTTTGGAGTGGCTAGAATCACAGTTGAGTTCCCTCCCAGATGCCCTCTAGAGAGGGAGAAAGAGGAGAAATGTAGCCATCATTTAATTTTTAGATAAAGACAATAGTAAGCCTATGTCTTGGCCACAGGTAGGTGCTGCAGGGATGAACTGAGCACCAAGATCTGAAGGCTTATATCTGGGAGACATTTTCCTTCTTAAGAAAAACATTAGTGAGAAATAATTATCTAAATAATATCCCTTATGAAATTAAACCAAGTACCTGGGAAACGCAATCCTTGGACTACTAAAGAAATATATCAATTATTTTAACCATTGGTTATATTTTCTGGTTGGGTGTTTAAGACCATGCAGGTGGCCAAAATTAACCATTATTTTTGTTTTGGGGGGTTTTTTTTTGCTGTCAACACAGGCTGTCACTTGGGCTTGGGAGATGCCTCTTCCCCCTATATCCTTCTTGTTATCATCTATGTTGTTTAATCTACATGAGGCCTTACTTGACCATGGCTTCACTTGGAAGCAGTAAGGAGCTTTTTCCTGCGTTGACCCTCCACATTGTAGAATGGACACTGATTAGAGCCCACCCAGTGGTCTCTATGGCCCCTCTGAACATTAAGACAGGTGATTACCTAAGCTACAAGACATTTCCAGAGATATGCCATAATTTTCTGGGACCTAGTTGACCTTGGAGAGCAAGAGGCAGAACATTGTCCTTTAATCCCTCTGATCACATTAATATAGATTCCCAAGTATGGTTATTAAACACTCAGAAGGTCAGTTACACTGATCTGGAATTTTAACTACTATGTAACATTTAAATAAAGCTTGAATGCAATCATCCCTCCCCTCCTTGCACCTTAAGGACAATACACTCATCATGACCGACAGCCCCCCACCCCACCCCGTCTTTGCGTGCATCAAAGGTAGTCTGTTACTGGGCCAGTCACCATGGCCTTTGGCATACTGTGCTGTTTTCTTACTATAATGGTGGGTTTTGCACTGCTTGGGCACTTACCGTATATACACTCTGTGTAAGCTTCAAACACTCAGGTTCCATTAAATACTCTCAGGAGAGCAGTGAAAGTGCTTCTGAGCAGCAAAGCCAGGGGAAATCTGATCTAATCTCACTTTCTCAGCACCATTAGCACCAATCAAACAGAGTGTTTATACTTGAGTAAAACCAAAGTCTTTAAAATTAAACTTGATTAGACATATATTTTGTTTTTTAAGCCAGTCCTTGTAATTGTTACCAAGAATAGATTTTATTGAGCTTTGACCTTAGAAGTTATAAGATCATCTATCATCTCTATATCTTATCTGTTATGTACCTTAATTTACTCAGAATTTTGTGACTTGTACAAACTTTTTAATTACTCTTTTTCATTCTGGAAACATTCAGCCATCTTAATCTTTCTTCTCTATTAAACTATTTTCATTTTTACATCCTTTTAACTTTTTATGTATTGAATTTTTAATACCATGAGATATAATGACATTACCAAATAAATTTATACCTGTTGTAATTTTTTTTCCTGCGGGAATTAAGTGATGTTTACTTTCCTCCTTCTATGAAGGAACATTAACAGTCATAAAACCCACTTATGATTTTTGTAAGCAGATACAACTGGTCTTATGAAGATGGCAATTGTGTGGTTTGGTTCAGAATATAATGTTACCAGCTTAATAAAGGAAAGTTGTGTCATGCGCCCACCGACGACCACCCCGCCAGTGGTATCGGTCGAGGAAGGACGACGACACGATCAGGATTCTTCTGCAGTAAGGCTTTATTGCATCTCGACAGGCAGTGCAGCAAGCTCTTAGGAGAACCAGAAGACCGACCCCAACCCGGGGCAGTCAGTCACTTATATAGGAAATTGTCCTCGCCTAGTACGTGGCAGGATTCTATTGGATCACCTGATATAGGTCTCTTGGACCTAGGCGTTGGGGATTTCCAGCGCATGCTCTGTCTAGGTTGTTTACCAAAACGGTAGCCGGATATCGGCGCCATCTTGGCCTTGGCCTTTGTCTTGGGCCGCTCCCCATAATTCCTCCCTTTTTCTTTATTAAAGTAGGGTGTGACTGTATAGCATGGATTACAGCGAGACCGAGATAGGGACAGTGTTCTCCTTAAATCCTTCATCTTTTTTGGAGGGGGGAAAATTGATGAAGAACTCCTTGCAACATCGTATATCTCGCAGGCAAGGTTCTTGCCTGTGCGATGCTTTGCTCGACAGCCTCTGTGTGAATCCCTTCTCCAGGGAGAGCCCCTCCCAGTGCAATGGGGTTACTTCCCCTAGGGGTGCAAGGGCCATCTCTCTGAAGGATTTTATTTATTATTAAGCATATTCAGCCATACCATTGTGGGGAATTCGGGCTCCAATGACAACAAGGCCTGTGATATGATCACTTTATCTCTTTTAGACTGTTTTTTAAATTTACAAAGAATCCAAAACAATATTGCCATTCCTATGCAGAGGACAATTAGTAAAGTGCCCACCCCCGCCCATTCCTTAAAATAAGTCACAACAGATGTGACTCAAGAGGAAAGTCCCGAGATAAGAGAAAGGTCAACACGAGTAGAATTGATGAAGGTCACTGCCGTGCGTAGCTGGCGCAGATTTTCTTCAAAGGTCGCGCTCCAATTAGTGGTAAGTTGACTGGATAGGATCCTGGACAGGTTAGCAGCGGCTGTAAAATTCTCAAACTGGACAGAGGTAATACATAGACCAGCAGTTTTATATTCACATCCCAATTGGGCTAATTGTCAGAGGATGTCTATTTGTTCTTGAACCAAATCAATCCTCTGATTAACCAACATTAAACCTCCTTTGACATGACTGTTGGAGGCAATTTGGACATCCAGGGCCTCAGTGACCCGTGTGGACAAAGTATTTAAAGTAGAGGCCGTCTGTGTGGACGTAGACAGTGCTATAGCAGAGGCGGTAACCGCGGCCGTGACTGCCGTGGCTGCCACAATTGTTGCTATGACAGCAGAAATGCCAAAATCTCTTTTTGTCCTGAATAAGGACAAAGTTCCAGGGGCCTCTACCAGGACCGGAACATATCGGGGAATTCTGGTAACCAGTGCTAAAGAATATTCTGAAGCGTTCCAGCAAAGACTATAAAAGCATGTATTGTTCAGAACTAAACCAAGCCCTCCTTTTGGGGCCTCCTGATCTAAAGTTAGAGGCACAGGTTGGACCCCTGTTTCTGTTGTTAATAGAATTCTGGAGGGGGCACGCAAGTCCAATCCTGGCCCATGGCCTCTTGTGGCAACTGGTCCGGAGCCTGAGTTTTTATGGGGCCCCAGGCTCTTGGGCCCCTCCTCACGTTTTTTGAAAGTTGAGGAAGCAAGTTGCCTTCAATATCTTTAATGGACCGGCATTGTGCTTCAGGGTGATAGCCTTTCGGCATCTTTGACATAATTTGGGATTTATTGAGGCTCCTCCTCTATTTTCTGGGGGCCTAATGTCTCTTTTGTCCCGATCTAATTTTACCTTATAATCCCTTTTGAAATGCCCCATTTTGCCACAGCAAAAGCAAGTCATTTTAGTTTTCTGCTCCGGACGGGACTGTCTTAATATGGCCGCGGCCAGTCCCTCATTGGTGAGGGGGCCACCGACATCTCGGCAGATCCTAATCCAATCGGTCAGCCCTTTTGCCCGCCGCGAAGCGATGGCAGCGCGACATGCCTGGTTGGCTTGTTCAAAAATCAATTGTTCTATTAGGGGGTTAATTTGCTCTGAGTCCCCAAAAATCCTAGTTGCTGCCTCACTTAACCTGGCCACAAACTCCGAGAACGGTTCATCATTTCTCTGTATGATCTTTGTAAGTTGATTGTCTATTCCTCCTTTCCTCGACAGGAGTTTCCAGGCCTTAATGGCCAATCTGGAGATTTGTGCATATATTCCCCAAGGTAAATTGTTCTGATTGTTTGCGTAATCCCCCTGCCCTGTAAGCATTTCAAAAGTCCAGGCCCTTTGTTCAGGCGTAATGGCTGTGGCATTAAGCCTAGCCTGTTCCTGGGAGGCCTCCTGCCATAAGGCCTTCCATTCCAAATACTGCCCCATGTTAGGGAGCGTTGCCTTGGCTATCATCTGCCAATCTGAGGGTGTCATAGCATCTTTTGCCAGCCTATCTAGTTGAGCTAAAGTGAAATTGGCGGTGGTCCCATATTTTCTCACCGCTTCTGCCAGCTCTTTTATCTGGCCGTACTCCACCGGGGCATAAACTCTATTCACTTCCTGTTGATCGTTAGTAACCTCAAAAACAGGAAAAGCTCTAGAGATCTCCCCGATCAATGTGGGAGGCAGCAAGGAGCATGCTGCCGGATGTCTCATTCTACCCAGGGGCCGAGATGGATTATTTTTCTCCTTTGCCCTCATTTCGTTTGGCGGGGCTCTTTCCTCCTCAGTAGAGCTTCCTTCTGACTCCGAGGAATAATTCTCGCAGTCAGTGTCAAAGCACCTTTCAAAGGCATGACGCATTTGAAAAGGGTACAATCTTTGTCCCTCCCCCATATCTGGGTTATAGGGGGGGTCTCTGTTACCTTCCTCTTTTCTCTCCCCTCCCTTTTCGGGAAATCCAGCCTCAGGGGCTGTAGGAATCACCTTCCTCCTGGCGCCAACCCTGTCTCCCCGCTCAGTTTCTGATAAGCCTTCTTGTATGCTCTCAAGGGAACGCTGTCCTTCCTTAATCATGTATTCACAGTCTCTGTCCTGTAAGCAATTCTTAATAAGCTTCCAAATGGCTTTAGTACCCAACCTAAGGTCATCCTGCTCCTGCTTTAAATCCAAATCTCTTCCTAATTTATTCCAAGATGCCAAAGTCAAGGAGCCGGAGCAGGTATACCAGGGAGCGACTCTATCTATCTCCTTGATAAAGTTCTTCAGGGTTCTGGGCGCGATCTTGATATCGCGCTGTTTCAGGACCTGTTGTAGGGCCGTCTCCAGAGACTGGGTGGACCCCATTGTCTCGGTCCCAATATAAGATTATAAAGGTGATGGTAATAACTATTCCCTGAATAACTAGAACTTCGAGAGAAAAGAGAATGGGTGCTAAAAAATCCGTAACAAAGTGCTTAGCCACCATGCAAGTTATCTACCTTTGACTGAGAGGCGGCACTGTGTTCTTGTCTCCCAGCGGTTTATCTACATCCGACTTACGGAGAGAGAATGAAAGCGAAACCGCCTTCGATCGTGAGCTCCGCCGACTTATCTACG
The DNA here is from genome assembly GCF_000622305.1 of Nannospalax galili. NCBI lineage: Eukaryota > Metazoa > Chordata > Mammalia > Rodentia > Spalacidae > Nannospalax > Nannospalax galili. The sequence continues at coordinate 554,574 of NW_008348999.1, read as the reverse complement.
CCGGACTTGTCCGAGCTCAGCAGTGATATTTATGGAAGCAAAACAGAATCAAAAGTAACAGGACAGTAGCTCCGACCGCTATCAGGGTCCCTTCTACCGCTCCGGCCCAAAAGGCATCAAGTCCCAAAGAGAGCAACCCAGATTCAAGAAAGGACATACCTCTCTGACGCGGGTCCCTGCAGTTCTGAATCCTCCCTGTTCCAGGGGGTCTCTGGCGGTGTCCGATGTTCCCGGGTCTCGGCACCAGCTGTCGTGCGCCCACCGACGACCACCCCACCAGCGGTATCGGTCGAGGAAGGACGACGACACGATCAGGATTCTTCTGCAGTAAGGCTTTATTGCATCTCGACAGGCAGTGCAGCAAGCTCTTAGGAGAACCAGAAGACCGACCCCAACCCGGGGCAGTCAGTCACTTATATAGGAAATTGTCCTCGCCTAGTACGTGGCAGGATTCTATTGGATCACCTGATATAGGTCTCTTGGACCTAGGCGTTGGGGATTTCCAGCGCATGCTCTGTCTAGGTTGTTTACCAAAACGGTAGCCGGATATCGGCGCCATCTTGGCCTTGGCCTTTGTCTTGGGCCGCTCCCCATAAAGTTGAATCCAAACTACATATATAGGCTAATGTAGTAAATTAGTATTACCTGAGTACATACTGTTAAACTTTGGGGCTTTGTAAGTTCCCAGGTAAACCTTATAGAAAACGCATCATAGTTTTTTTTTTGTTTTTTTTTGTTTTTTTTGCTTTAGACAGTACAGAGAGTGGTCTACCAAAACCATGCTTTAGGTTTCAAATGAGTTTAAGTAGCAAATAGAGAGAAGCAGTAGATTCATAGCAAACATTATCAAATTGGTGTTTACAACTTCCAGCAGCAATCAACTAAGAAACCCTGTTAAAACTGTGATGCTGAAGTTACTGATTATGGGTATTTTTTAGGCAGAGGGTCTCTCTATCCTCTCATGGACTGTAAACAGTCTTTTATTTATTCTTTTGATCAGTCCTCTTGGTTCACTAAGTAATCAATAAAATCTTGATATTCATTATTCATTCATATTAGTCCATATTCGTAACATTTTGTTGCTGTGACAAAATAAAACATTTCATTCCATTAGCTGCTTTTACTATAGACATCTAGGGATGCTTTATTACTTCCTGTAAGGAAAAAGGAACATGTATTGAAACGTCTCCATGTTTTCCTTGCCTTGCCTGCCAGAGTGTCCTCTGGAGATTCCCTTACTATTCTCCTCCCTCATGAGTGATCACAAGGAAAAAAGAGGCCTGGGGTATTAGTCGCTCCTCTCTCTGAGGAGACCTGAGCCTCCTATATCTTGTCCTTCTTTACTGGTGGCCATAAAGAAGGTGAGCCTATTTGGATTTAGTAGCTCTCACTGATGTGACTCTTTCTTACCTTGTGAATTTAGTGAATTTTTTGTATTTTGTCTGACTGAGTTTTAACCTGTCAATATTAGATCCATCATCCAAAAACCCTCTGAAGTAAATATTAGTCTACATGTATCAAGGAAATTAGAAACTTTTAATGATTATAAAGTTAAAGAGGGTCTCAGATCCCTTATAGGTTGAACATTCACTATCACCTTAAGTGATCCCTCTTGACTTCTTTCTAAAAGTTTTTAATCTGTTGGTCCACATTACAATTTTCAAACTAGATAGGAGGCGAGCATGATAGTGCTCAGGGTGAATTTCTCTTGTAAAGGTGTTATCAGTCAGGCTGCAGGGATTAGAAAAGTAACATAATTTACCATATGTCATCTTGGATTAAGTATTCATAAATGTGAATACAATTTCCCCCAAAACTGTATCTTGAAAATGAATTTTCCGCAAAGGCCTATCAACTGATTAGAACTTCGGTGATTATGGAGAGTTTGGAATGCTACAGGTCCAAAGCCTAATTACAATTTATCTTAAGCTATCTTTAATCCTCTAACTAGCCACTCCTTGTAATATCCTGTGACTAACAGATAAAAACCTTTTGGACTGTATCAACTTAAAGCCTTAGCTTCCACCAACCAAAAGGCTGTGTGTCATCAGATGGCATCTGAGGCCATTAGCTGGGAATTCTCTTTTTCTGTATCTACTTGCTTCGTGTTTCCACCGATGTACCTGAAAAGCATCTTGATTTATGACTTCTTTTCTTTGTTCTGTTACTATAAAAACTTCCTGAAATTGCTTTCCCATTGGAAGGAATTTGGGACAACCTGAATCTGTGTTCCTGGGTCAAGGTCACTTATATTTGGCTCAAGAATAAAATATCTCTTATCCCCTTTAAGGTGACAGTTGTGCTTTTCCATTGACATAGCTAGATACTAAGGAACACAGTAAATAGTAACACCTAAAAGAACTTGGAAAGACATGATAACAGAATGCTTGTTTTCTTAAGAAAAAGCATCCTTAAGTTAGACTGTTCTAGCAGGAGAAATTATCCTGAGGCATGTAGGCAAAAAATAGCAAAGCAAAGAAATGGAGGAAGGAACTCTATGGTCTCAATCCAAAGAGAGTGTGCATCTTACCACCAACTGTAATTGTGAATGTCATGCCCTGTCACCTGAGTCCCGTTTTGATGACCCCTCATTCCTAAGAACAAGCTGTTACTGGGAAAGGAACCCATAAAAGAAGTGAGAAATAATGGAGGCATGCTTAATGCCTACAAGTGCCCCTGTTGCTCTGAGAGCATATGTCCCATCTGAGCATGGTGCACGGTGTGTGACTCACTGTGCTGGCTAGAATTTAAGTTCCTTAAAAAAACTTGTTAAAAATAGTTAATACTGATTTAAAACCATATCCTTTTACCCAATTAGGAAAGCAACCCACGTGGGGGCCACGTGGTCTAAGGCAGTGCCAGTACCCACCATTATGACTGGGGCCCCAAACCCCTCTTTGTTTTTCCTTTGCCCGAATCCAAAGGTCTCAGGTTTTCTGAGGGAACTGAAAGGGAGGATGCTGTGTCCAGGGAGAGAAGACAAAGTTAAACTTAACATTATTTGCCTCCATCGTGTGACCATCAGTCTACCACAAAAGCCTGAGACAGAGGGAAAAAGAAACTTTTTTCACAGCAGTGTCAGTCAGGCCTCCGATCAATACAGCAGTTTTAGTGTCTGTCTTTGGTCACCAAATAGTTTAATTTGCTTAAAGAACTTTTTCACAACCACTGATGCTAGTTTTGAATGTGAACTATGTCATTTAAATGACAAAAAATGTATATATGCATCAAGCTGTCAAAAACTGAACGACTTAGCCACCAGCTGAAGACTGTTGGCAGACTGGTCCTCCCCTTGGCCTCAGGTTTGGTGCACCTGCTGCTGCTTGGACTGGCTTTTGTTTTCCAGCTCAGGGAGTGAGCAGTCCATGGCTAAAAGAAGCACACATCAGCCTGGGAGCAGGATGAGAAAGTGTTGAGACACTGACAAAAGAGTTATAAGGAGAGGTGTCTAAGTGGAGTGTCCTTGTTAGAGAGGATAAAATAAAATGATCAGCCTCAGGGCTCAGCCACACTCACTTTGGCTGTCCCTCCTTCTTTAAAACTCTCTGGTTCCTCTCTGGTTTGTCTTGCCAAGTGCTGATCTTAAGGACTTTGTGGTCCTCAAAAGAAATCTTCAGGTCTTGACTGGGTTCATTTTCTCTGTCAATTAAAGAATTCAAAGGCAGGAAGAATCTCAGATACAATAGGTAACAAACTATTAAAAGTTAAGGAAACACATACACACGGTCACATAGAGAAAGAAGCTCTCCACAGGTAGAGAGGGGATTAAGAAACCAAAACATCCAAAGCCCCAAAGGGTCTTGGGTCTTTTAAGCATTCTTGGTGATATAGGGGAGGTCCTTTTCCCCTAATTTTGGATTGGTCACCTTAAACAAAGAAGAGCTCCTGGCTGAGTTATATCCAGGATAGGCCTTGGCTAAACTTTATGTCTGGACAGGTCAGCTGAAGAGGGGCTCTAATGGCAAGAGAAAAAGCCCCTAGATCTTTTTGTCAACTGAAGAAGCAGGAATTTGTCATCTTTGTTGCTTATCAATATCCCTGTCTGTTTCTCAATGATTGAGTCCCTCAGCAAAATCTGATGCTTTCTAGTGCTCTGACTCTCTCACAATGGTCTGGTGCTCTGTTTGTGAAGGCCTTCTGACTATATGCTGTGTAATGAAATTACTAGAATTTGACATGTTTGCCTCTGTAACCAGGGGGAATGCCCCACCAGAAGAAGCTTGTCTCCGCCAAACCCTTGGCAGCAGCATCAATGCTTAGGTGCCTAGTTTCCTGTCTCTGTGTTCAGGCTACTCTCCGGTTCAAATGCTCTAGCACAGCAGAGCATTTCATTAACTTTTCCTGAGGAGACACAAACATCTCTTCACCCCAGATAGGGCACCAATAGACCAAAGTAGTGATTCCACAAAAGTCCAGTTTGATGAACCAATGCATCAAGTTGTCTGGCTTGATTGCAGAACACAGGTGAAGGGTTGCTTACAGGAGCATGAGTGACCCCAAAACAGCTGCATCACCATAAAGTCCTACCTCATCATGGATATATCAGCCTGATGGAAGCTCATTTCCCCTTTCAGTTAACCCTTCACTTCCTATGCACTCAAGCATCTCCCAAGACTACTTGCAGCAGGGTAAGGAGTGATCTCTGGAATCCTGGGTGAAGACTCTCCCCTCCTCCATCGATTAAGGAGTGTTAAGTAATTCTATTATGATTACCATAGGCCTAGCTACCTTTGTATTGTTCTACTCAGTTAGTTTCCTTGGCTACTAGACTAGTATAATCTTTACTCTAAAATGGCAACCAGGTTAGCATGTAATGCTGTGAGGAAATAAGTCATAATTACCACAGAGAGGGATCTTGGGGAACTGCCCTTTGGTAAAAAGATTACATTCCTCTGAGCTCCATTCAGCTCTATTAATACATGCTATCACATCTAAACTCCCTCAGCAAAATGGGGTGTCTTTTTATTCAGGGGACCTAGGTTCATACAGGTTTGGGAACTTGTTCAGTTATGTGACTAGTGACTGAAGCAGATGGCAGCCCTGGCCCTGGGATTCTACTGCATGCCCAACCTGATTCCTGGCTTACTGTCTGGCCCTCATAACCTTTTCACATTAACTTTCTCCTGGCTTCAGCAGTGATACTATTATGGGTTCCCATTATTTGCAGAGAGCAATTTCTTCAGGAAAACTCCAGTCTGTGCTATGATATGACATGCACACCAAAAGCCAGCAATTTGCTTTCTCACCTTTCTTTGTCTTTTGACAGTGGATATTTTTCTAAGCCTCTCTTTACTGCTGATATTAACAACATCCTATTTTAGGAAATTACTTCTTAGTGTTCTTCTGATGCACCAGAAGCTACCCCTCTCAAATATGATTTCCATTACCCTGCCTTTCCAGTGGATGGAAGCGAGCAGTAGATAAGCAGCAGTTCGAAGTGTTAAGAAAGCTTTTAATTGAGGGACAAAAGAAGGATGCTCTCCTCAGATACTGGATCTCGGAAACAAGAAGCCAGCAGGAACTTTTACAAAGAATAAAAAATGCAGCCAAATCGGGCCCTCATGGGCAGTCCTCAAGAAGAAATCACAGTTTAGCAGGAATGAGGAGTTGACAGATACCTTAGAAAAATGCCCAGGAGAGGCTCTGAGGAGCCAGCTCAGCTGACATGGCCAGCCTTCAAATGAGCAAACAAAACTATGAATTCACAAGATTATTCTAATGAGGAGATGGGGTAAACAAAAACATTTTCAGATTTCTATTTTTGTCTCATCTCATTAATCAAAACAATTAAAGGTGGCTTATGAGGATACAAACTATAAAAACATTAAAAAAAAATTTTTTTTTGGTCTTTCTGAGATGGGGTCTCTCTGTATTCCCAGCTGTCCTGGAACTCACTATGTAGACCAGGGTGGCCTTGAACTCACAGAGATCTGCCTGCCTCTGCCTCCCAAGTGCTGGGATTAAAAGTGTGCACTACCACGCTTGGCAAAAATCAAATTTTTAAAAATGAGAATTCTTGGTATCACACTTTGGTGTCAGTAAATGTTACTCCGAATGAATGAATGAATGAATGAATGAACGAACGAATGAGAAATAAGTAAGACAGTTTAGAGATGAGGATGGGAGCTAATAGCTGCATAGAATAAACTGCAAAGAATCAAGAATCTAAGATACTAAGCCATGGGGCTGAGATGCAGCTTAATTGGTAGAGTAGTTCCCTAGCATGCAAGAATTCCTGGGTTCAATCCCCAGCACTATATAAGCTAGTCAAGATGATACATGTTAGACATGTTAGATCCAGACCCTCGTGAAGGCAATAACCTAGATCACAGGACAGAGAGAGAGAGAGAGAGAGAGAGAGAGAGAGAGAGAGAGAGAGAGAGAAACTAGAAAGCATGCTGTTCCATACTGCAAGATATTTATGATCTTATCTAATGCCTTCCTCAATAGAAGGCACACTGGCTAGGCCAGGTTATATCACGTGGTACGGAACTTCCCATCATGATCTGGAAACACAAAAGTCAGAAATCCATTTTGTTCAGGGGTTTTGAAGACTTTCCTTCAGGCCTCCTGTCATGCTATACATGGAGGCTGTCTCCTAAGGCAGCGTCTCTCTAGAACTGAAGGCCTGCTCTCCCCTCAGGGACCTAGGTGTTCTAATGCAGCTTTACTCCAGTTTTAAAGGGCTCTCTTTCTCTCTCTCTCTCTCTCTCTCTCTCTCTCTCTCTCTCTCTCTCTCTCCAACGCCCCATTCTGCTGCCTCTGGTGGGATATTCTGTCTCTCCTATGTTCCCCCACCTCAAGGCCTGATCGTGGCCCCCATGGTCACAACAAGGTGCTCTCCTAATAAAGCTCATTCTGGAGGGTGATTTCATATCAGCTCCATCCCTGAACCTGCAATTTGTTATAACAGTATACCTGTAATGTCAGCACTCGGGAGGCAGAGCAGAACAACCAGAAGTTCAAGGTTATCCTCAGCGACATGAGGCCAATTTGAGTAACTACTGTGACCAGTTTGGTTACTAAACTAAATGTAAGGCCAGTGGGGGAAATGAAACAGGGCCCTGTTACTGACTAACTGGGAGTCTTGTAAATATCCTTCTGGGTTTCCATTTCTTGTTACATGATTCAGGCATCTGTGGTCTCTAGGCAGGTGGGACCAAACGAACATCCATCCTCATATTTCTAGCTTGGTGGTGGCCCTGAAAACTGCAGTAAACATTGCTTAATGAACAATCTTCACATACTTTATAGCCAAATATTCCAAAGGACACATTTCGATTGAAGCAAGCAATGCAAAGCACTGACCACACAGCACTTGCAGAGGCTGGTCCTTAAGAGGTGATTCCTGATTCGTGGCAGCTCTTAGTAAGAGACTGACATTTCCAGAGTGATATATGGAAAGGACACAGGGACACAGACACCAGACATAATTGCTTCTCCTGGATGCTGGGAAGTCACGGGAAAATACATCTGAGAGGTCATTAGAAGTTACTAATGTCTTCAGGAATATTGCCTGTGGAACCAGCAGTCAAATGACTTGCTAGAGCACACACTGAAATGGAATTAGAGGGACACCTAATGCTGACTGTTGTTAATACCACCCTTCTTTTGATGGGACACACCTTACTCTGTGGGATTTCACTCTGTATTGTGAGTGAGTATATTCTAGAGAGACGTTCTTCATCTGATAAAATAAATAAATGTATAGGAAAACCATTTGCACATAGAACTCTATAAGCGTTTTCCATGTTCTTTGATTGTAAATTCTTACCACAGACTCAGTACTGTGTTCTTCTGGGAAACCTTTTGATCTGAGTCCTACATACATGCATACAAAATACTTCTCAATATGCATACAACTGAAGGAGGAAACATTTTCTAATAAATGTTTAACAGTGTTCCAAGTTCACTGTTCAATATGAATGCCAAAGATCCCGTCTTCTTCATATCTGCCCCAAAACTCAGCAATCTGAAGGTAGAATAAAAACAAACAAGGTTGTCAATTCAACAGCCCTTCCCTTGGGTTTGTCCTGTCTTCTAAGGCTTTCAAGCAAAGAATACCATTGTATTGGGTAGAATAACATTTCATCAGGAACTAGGATTAAATGAGTGTAGTCATAATAACTGGTTCAATACCCTCTCTGATTTATCTTTGTCTCTTCCTTTCCCTCTCCCCCCTCTCCTTCTTCTTTTGTCTGACATATATAAGTGTACACTCTCAACTTGTGACCCTGTAAGAAGAATCTGAGATCTTCATTGAGATGACGCAGAATAAATCAGTTCATTTATAGATGTTATAGTTTTAGTATGTTTTCTCTTGAAGTAGCAAAATACCACATACTAGATTTTTTAAAGAAAATAAATGTATTTCTTACAGTTCTGGATACTGGGAAGTCCAATAATATGGTGTAAAATATGGTTGGCATCAGTTGAGGGACTTTCTTCTGTGGCTAGCATGCCTGAAAGGATTGAGAATAATCTAAGGAGACACGTGCTCCTCCTTTTGGCTATCAGATTTTTATGATTTCGATTCTAAGAATTTGGAATTCTCCCTGGAATTTTATGCTTAAAGAAGAAATAAGCTGAAGCCTGATGCCAGCCAGGGAGAGGGAGTTATCTCTCAGAAAGAGATTTACAATTTGTCAGATTGCCTTGCAGTAGATACTGGAGTTGTGACAACGATGGGTCAGTGATAGGCAGGACCACACCTTCACCAGGATTGCTTAGTTGTTCATACCTCTTGCCCTCTATTTAAACCCAAACTTCATGCCAAGACCCTGAAGATGAACTTGGCGGTGGTGGGGCATGACACTAGACCTCTTTGATCTTCTTCCCAATGTGACCGCATTGAATAAATCTCCTTTGTCTTTTTTTTGCTGCCTTTCACTATTAATTCAACTTATGCGATTGGTTTATATAGGATGGGTATTTATGCCTGACTTGATGGGGCATCCAGAGTCTTATTAACACCTCTTCATCATAAGATGGTGAGATGCCCTGCATGGAGAGATGAAGCAAAAGGGATATCTTGTGTCTCTCTTCCCTTTCTTTACTTTTCTTTTTGGTCCTTTTGAGATGGGGTCTCCCTGTAGCCGCAACTGGTCTGGAACTCACTATGTAGACCAGACTGGACTAGATCTCACAGAGATCTGCCTGCCTCTGCCTCCTGAGTGCTGGGATTAAAGCATTTGCCACCCCACCCAGCCCCAGCTCTCTCTTAACACCAATGCCATCACAGATGCCCCACCTACCCTCATGATTCATTTAACTCTAATTTCCTCTCAAGAACACTACCTCTAAACACCATATGACCATGGGAGTCACATTTCCATTACACAAGCTATGAGGGACATATCCAACCACAAAATTTAGCCTCCTGATTCCAAAACTTTGTGTTAGAAACCACTCCCCAGAGTCCTATGTTGATGGCATTTGGAAGTAGAGTCTGAGTGTTAATTTGAGTTTGATAAACTCAGCTAATCTAGGTTAATATTGAGCTCCAGGTTCAGTGAGAGACCCTATCTCAAAACATAAGGTGGAGAGGGCTGGCAAGACAGCTCAGCAGGTAAACGCATTTGCCGCTAAGCCTGATGACCTCAGTATGATCCCTGAGACCCTTTTGTTGAAAGGACAGAACTTATTCCCACAAGTCATCCTCCAACCTCTAAACATGGGCCATGGCACACTTGCCCATACCCACATGTAAATAAAACAAATAAAAATAATGAAAATAATAGGCCCCAGACTCAGCTGGAGCTGGACTCTGGCAAAGTTGAGAGCAATTGAGGAAGACACCTGACATCAACCTCTGGTCTCACACGTGCACTCATGGGCAGATGCACATGAATGTGGGGACCCATTACAGGCTAAGAGGATGAGAGATCCACGCTTGATCCATCTCACCTCATGCCATGCTGTGATGCAGCACAAAGCCCTTGACAGATGCTAAGCAGACAACCAGTGTTGTTCGTTTGGATGTCCCAGCCCCCAGAACCATGAAGAAAGCATTTCTTTCTTTCTGTTTTTTTTTTTTTTTTTAATAAATGATCCTGTTTCAGGTGTTCTCTTAGAATAACAAAAAATGGCTTAAGACATACACAATGTCTTGTTGATGATGGTGGTGGGCTGTTTTATTTTGTTTTCATTTGCAGACTAGCTCTGTAAGCAATAACTGCATGAAGATGGATGGAAAACTGGCAGCAACACAAGCTACAGCTGAGGAAGCTGGGGGAGCAGCTGTGCATCCACATGGGAACAAATGGACAGGATTGCCCTAAGAGCTCTGGGTCTGATACCAGGAAGATAGGGATTTAGAAAGATAAAAAAATGTCACTTAAAGACATCACAAGTATAGAATTAAATTTAAAAGATACTATTTAACCTACTGGAGAGCATATACTTAAGGTGATTTAGCACCAATACCTAAGAGAGTGATAATTTTGCACTCAAAACTACATACACACACATATATACACAGAGGCAAGTTAATACATATGTATGTATGTATGTAAGACTCTATACTTAGAGTGTCTGGCTTATAAACATTTTCAACAACAATAAAATAATTAAAAATTAAAATCTCTCATGTCTTCAAGTTATCAAGTTACCTCTCAGTAGCATTCTGATGTATTTTAGGCTAATTTCCCTGTGTAGTTATGTAATAGGAATAGACATTAAAATATGGATGAGTGGGCTGGGGAGATGGCTCAGTAGGTAAATTGCCTACTGTGAAAGTATGAGGACCTCAGTACAGATCCCTTGAACCCATGTAAAATCTTGGCATGGCAGCACATGTCTGTATCTCCAGGGCAGTGGGCAGAAAGAGGAGGATACAGGAAGTTCACTGACCAACAAGTCTAGCTGAAACAGGAGCTCCAAGTTCAGTGAGAGATTCTGTCTCAGTAGGATAAAGAGTATGGAAAGATAATGCAGCTGTTAGGAGCATTTGCTGCTCTTACAGAGGACCCGAGTTTAGTTCCCAGCATCCACATCAAGCAGGTCACAACCACTTGTAACTCCAGCTCTAGGGATCTGATGCCCTCTGGCCTCCTTATGCACCTTTACAAACGTGGTGCACATAAACTCACTCACAGAGGCACATAAACACATACAAAAATAAACAAATCTTGGAAAAATATAACAGTGATTGACTGAGACAGCAGACATCAATCTCTGGCCTTCACACATGCACCCACATGTGCAGACACATGCATACAGAACACACACACACAAACTCAGAGGATAAAAATGCAAAATAAAATTTTTAAAGGTGGAAGGTGCTTAAGGAATAACACACAAGGCTGTCTTGTTACATCCTCACATGTATCCACCTACCTATCCACAGATGTACCTGTGGACACACACAACATATACACAAAGAAAGAATTTATATAAACCCCAACTTTTAAATGCCTTAGTTCCTTACTTCGTTAAGGCATTTTGTCCATAAACTCCAACTGTGCTGGTGATTTTGAGACAGGGTCTCCCTGTAGCCAGGGCTGGCCTAGATTTGCTATGGAGGCCAGGCTGGCCTCAAACTCATAGACATCTGACTGCCTCTGCCTCCCAAGTGCTGGGATTAAAGTCATGCACCACTACACCCAGCTTATAAACCCAAACTTTTAAATGTCTTAATTCCTTACTTCATTAAGGTATTTTGTCCATAGCCAGAAACATGTCTTGTTAAACATGAATCCTTCATGAATGAATACATTAGGAGTCTTAAATTATTTTTAAACATTTTCAAATACAATATTCAGCAAAACTATAAATTTTCATTCCTAAAGGAGTATAAAGCATAACCAAAAACAAAATCAGACGGCAGGCACAGGGACATGGGAAATGTAGTATTGGGGAGGGGGCAATGGAAGAAAGCTCGAGAATATCAAAACGCTAACAAAACATATCAATCTTCAGACTGATAAATGTAAAGGAACAGACCAGATGTTTTCGTTCCTCCAAATTTATGCTAAAACATAAACCTGAATATGATGGTGCTTGGTTAGTGGTTAGAGTGAAGTCAGGTCATGAGAGGGGTGCTACCATGAAGGGATTAGTGAGGAGGGTTAGCTGAGTGTCCTAGTTAGCTTTGGCTGTCAACTTAACACAAATCTAGAGCCATCTGGGAAAAGGGAAACTCGACTGAAGATTTCCTGAATCAGATCAGCCTGTGTCATGTCTGTGAAGCAGTTTCTTTCCTTTTCTTTTCTTTTTGTTTTTTTTGGGGGGGGGGACTGGGGATGGTTTGGGGGGAGGGTTGATAGTGTCTCCCTTGTCCCTGCCCACATAGAATTCATTACGTAGACCAGGCTGACCTCAATCTCACAGAGATCTACCTGCCTCTACCTCCAAAGGGTTGGGATTAAACACACGCACCACCATGCCTGACATCAGTTTCTTAATTTCTAATAAATGTAGGAAGGCCCAGCCACTGTGAGTGGTGCTATCCCTAGGTAGGAGGGCCTGGACCACATAAGGTGCCTGAGCAAGCCCAAGGGAGCAAGCCAGTAAGTAGCTTTCTTTTGTGATTCCTACCTCCACATTCCTGCCTTGGCTTCCCTTGATGATGGACTGTAAAGTATAAGATGAAATAAACCCTTTCCTTTCCATGCTGTGCTTTGTCCTGGTGTTTATCACAGCAACCAAAAGCCAACTAGAACACAGAGCTTCCTCTCCTGAGGGGCGGATACAATGAGGTGTCATGGATAAGCCAGGAAGAGAGCCCTTACCAGGACCTAGTGTGTGAGCTCTAGACCTTGCACTCTCCAGTCTAGGATTTCTGAGGGGTAAATGTGTATTGCTTAAGCCACCTACTCTCTGTAACTTGAACGTAAGATGTATGATGTCCGAAAAGTAATACCACTGAGAGCTGAAAGACAACAGAGCATGGAACTTCATGATTAAATTGCCAAATGAAGAAAGAACTGACAAGTAGGAATTCCACACTATGCAAACTCTCCTCAAGAGAAAAGGCAAAATAGAGACACTTTTACCAAACATCAAAAAGAGAATTTGTCTGGAGAAGACATACACTGAAGGAAATAATAAAGGGAGTTCTTCTGGCCAAATAAAGAGCATGTCTGCTAAAATTAGAGTTCAGGAAGGAAGGATGAAGAAATGATGGATCTAAATAAGTAACAGCAGTATAAAATGCTGGAGGTGGAAAAGAAATATTACAGTACACTAAACAATGGCACAAAGACTGGGGATGTTAGAAAGGCATTGAAATGTTCCAAGACTGCCATGAAGGCTGTACAAAAGGGCTAGGGAGATGGCTCAGTCTATAGGAAAGTGCTCGCTGCACAAACATGAGAACCTGAATTTGGGTCTCCAGCACCCACCCATGAAAAGAGTCAGATGTTGTGCATGGAACCTCAGTACTACAGTGGGGAAGGCAGTAGGATTCCTGGGTCTTACTAGCCAGTCATTATAGCCAAATTGGCAAGCTCTAGGTTTAGTGAAAGAGCCTATTTCAAAAAGTAAGTAAAAAAGTAATTGAGAAAAAGTAAGTAGAAAAGTAATTAAGAAAAATACTAGATGTCAACCTCTGGCCTTCATGACAAATGCACACATGTGCAAGAGCACACACACATTCATAGACACACATATGTACAATGGTACACACATGCACAGGTGTAAAGGCCCACATAGATACACAAACATGTATACACATATGCAAAAAATGAAATAAAATAGTCTAAAAAAAGAGGGAGAAAAAGAGAATGTGACTAAAACACCCTAAGAATAATATATTTCAAGGTACTAAGAACACATATTGTAACATCAAGACTAGCCACGTCAAAGGACAGTCTTAGTAATGGGGATTCCATTGTCAGTAAGATCGATGTGTTTGGATGTCCTAGTCAGTGACCAGGCAGAGGCCTGAGTACTTAAAGCAACCATGGGAGTTTGAGTGGCCAAGGTGCTGAAAATGATTTGCCATGCAGTAGTTTATCTAGAACTTTCCCCACATCAGTACATCCCTCCATTTCCTCTGCAAATGGGACCAAACACCCTAGAGATGAGCCCCAAGTAGGAATTATCTAGCATTTATGAAAAGTCAAAAGTTGAATAAATGAAAGCAAACTCAACAAACAAGAGACTTCAATCTATGCAAATAAAACAAATAGAGAAAATGGAACAGGACAAGATCTTCAGTCCTGCAGGAGAAGCACTCATACCAAAACCTCTGCTCTAGGGACCATTAAAATTTATTATGTTTAGTAAACAAAAGTAATAATGGGATGAGGAGAAGAACAAACACAGTGGAAAACAAATAATGAACCGGATGTCTGGAGACGCAGGAATGGTGGAAATGCACAAAGTGTGTGAAAAAATATGACGCAAATAGAAATTAGCAGAAGATTCAAGCTTCACCTGATAGATTGGGAAGGAATTAATAGAAATAAACTGCTAATCAATAAAATGCTGATTGAGGAACTGAGGACTCTATTATCTGACAATAAGCAGAAAAACCTTCCCATTATAAAATGTGGATGAGCACACTCGCACACACACATGTGCACACATGCATACACCACACAGAATGCCATATAATCTTTTTAAGATTTATTTTTATTTGTGTGTGTGTGTGTGTGTGTGTCACACATGTGGAGGTGTCTGTGG
>NW_008348999.1:522238-539799 GCF_000622305.1 Nannospalax galili | reverse complement strand
GGTTACTGATTTCTATTACTTTGACTTGCTCTCAGCTACTAGAAAATTCCATGACCAAGCTTCTACCATCACTAAGGATACAGGAAAGGGAAGGCATGGTCCTTAGCTGAGGCTTCATTGAAAGGGAGCTTTTCCTTCTGTCTGACTCTGGCTTCTCCTTCTTACAGGATTAACCTCTGTAATCAGAGACCCAAAAGCCTCCTTCATGCCCCTCCCCATCTCAGTCTGTTTTTAGGAAACCAAGTCAAAGATGTTTGACTAAGTATTTGTGCAGTCTGTGACCACTTCGTCTCCTAGTCTCTATGCCAGTTTTGGCATCTGTTGCTACATACAATATCATCTTCAGCCCTAAGCCTGTGACATCCAATTTGAGTCAAAGAAAGAAAAGGCTGGTAAGGAAAAAACATGTCTTGCCCACCTAAGCTAATTTTTAATCAGCTCAGCTCTGGACTTTACAAGATAAATACAGTAGAGTGAACAACAGGGATTAATTGAAGCTAAATGTCTATTTACCAACTTTGATAATGAGCCTATTATGAAAACAGGCACACAGAGCATGTGGACTGAACAGATAGGAGCTGAGAATGGACTGGTGGATTTCCATCTTGCTATCTCTAATGATTTCTGAGCTTAAAGGAACACTAATTAAAACTGGCCTGATTCATTCTAACTGTTGAACTCACGGGGTTAGCATATACCACTAGGGAAGAGTACAGAGCAAGATCTTACTTTAGATGAAATGTAAAGTTAAAAAGTAACCAGAAACACCAATTAACAAGTTGGCTGATGATACCTGTAACCCTCAGTTATTTGGTATCTTGTAATTCAGACAAAGAGCAATTGGCTTTCATTGATTCTGCAAGTAAACCGAAAAAAGGGAAGTTCAATTCACTGCTAATCTGTAGATGTACTGATGGATGATGGATTTGGGAGGCTGTTAGCATTCCTACACATAACTGATTTACCTTACCTGGTCTATAAAATGGCATTTTATGCTAAATGACAAGTGTTTTATATTATGCAACATATAACATTGTATTTCGCTGTTTCTTTTTAAAAACTTTTTCATTGAATACAAACACTTAAATCTACATTCTGATTCAAGCTATGATTATGATTCTTAAGTCTTAGTCCCACTACTGAAGATGTTTCTAATAGGAACATTACAGAATACTCAATATTAATAATAAGCTATAACTAATCAGGGAGACTGATATCCTATCAAATAAATCTTCAAAAAATTCAAAGAGTGAATAATAGAATTGGTAAGGTAGTAGAAACAGTCAATCAGAACACTTTGGCCTAGGGAAATGCTCAGTGCATAAAAGCACTGCCACACAAGCATAAGGATTTCAAATCCTCAGGACATATTATAAAAAGAAGCTGGGTGTGATAGCTAGTATCTGTAATCCTAGCACTCCTATGGTGAGATGAGAGGTGGAGAAAGGAGAATCCCTGAAAGCCCCTGGGTCAGCTAGTTTGGTATATGCAGCAGTGAACAAGAAAACCCTGTATCAAACAAGGTGGAAGGACAGTATGTGAGGTTGTCCTCAGAGCTTCACACCATGCTGTGGCACAGGTGTACCTGCACTCATACATACATATATGCATACACATGCCTGAAAATCATTTTATCCAGAAGTTTATGATTTACCAGACAGGTGCCTTTTGTTAACAGGATACATCATGTCTGAGAGGGCAATGAACTTCTTATTTGTTTGTTTGCTGTTTTGTGAAACAGGATCTCACGTAGCCAGGGCTGGTCTCCAATTCACTATAGAACAGAGGACAAACTTGCTTTCTGATCCTCTAGCCTACACCTCCCAACTGGCATAAAAGAAATGCACCAGCGAGCCTGACTTCCAAAGAACAAGAAAGTGTCACTTGGGCCAGCAAGATGGCCTGTAAAGGTGATTGTTGCCAAGCCTGATGACCCAAGTTTGATCCCCAGATCCCAGATGGTAGAAGGAAGGAAATAATACTCATAACTTCCTCTGATTTCCACACTGTGGCAAACACACATACCCCCCCCCACACACACACACACACTAAATAAGTGCAAAAAGTTTTTAAAGAAAGTCTTACTCAAGTTGCTGACCTTCTATAACTTAAACTTCCAGTAGTTCGAGACTTATTTTTCAAAGACTTAACCCAATAATGAATCACTCTCCTTCTATACTTATTATGTTTGTTACTATAATAAAATATTTGAGGCTGGATAGCTTTATAAATAAAATATAGTTATTTTGACTATTAGTTTGTTTGTACAACACAGAATCTCCTGTATCCCAGACAGGTCTCAAACTCACTATGTAGCAGAGGATGCCCTTGAATTTTTGATCCTTCTACCTCTACTTTCTAGCTCTCAGATTACAGGCATATGCCACTACATCCAGTTTATGTAGTATGAGGATTGGACCCTTGGGTTTGTGCCTACCAGGCAAACACTCTACCAACTGAGCTACATCCTGAGCCCTGACCTTTAGGTCTTGAGGTTCAAGATCTTAAGGCCACATCTGGTGTTGGCCTTGATGTAAACACAGAGCATTACAAAGCAGGAGATAGGGAGGATGTGTGCTATGTGTGCCTCTTCTGGTCTCTCCCCATCTTCTTACATAGCTTTCAAGATTTAATCTTAGGATTCTACCTTAGTGGCATTAAATAATATATCATTTTTAGTAGGCCCCATCTGGAAACCCATAATGGGATTAAATTTTCACTCTCTCAATACAAGTGAAAAGTATCTTGGGAGATACTCAGACCACACCATAGCAATTTCTGTTATGTTGGAAATGGAAATTATATAGGAAATATTAGTAATGAATCAAAATATTTGTATAAAATAGAGAGAAAAAACTTCTAGATTGATGTTTAATTATACTATGGGCATATTACACAGCTTACATTATAAGGAAAAAATTGAGGGTGGCTTTGAAAGTGATGGAGTCATTTCTCAGGTCTTGGTGAGCTTAGCTCAGGGGCTATTAGGATTCCAGAAAACTCTACAGCCACAAAACTTGTCCCAAATCAGTGGTTTGGGGGCTCTTATTGAAAAAAAAAATTGAAGAATGAAATTCATGGACCACAGATGAATTTTAGGGAAGTTCATGTGGAAACTTGAAAGGGGTGGGGGGAGAGAGTCATTGAGCTGCTCACCTGGGTACTTTTAAAAGGATTTATAAAAGAAGGAGATGGTCACTACTGTTGGCCAAACCAGGAAGTGGCCAGGTACCTCTTTCAGTTTCAGTCATATCCTTACATATAGCTTCCAGGCAAGAATGCTGTGTGACATTATTCTTGGGGAGACATGAACAAATGTCTAATTACCCTAGGTAGGGAACCAAAACCAGACCAAAGTATGAATTTCACCAAAGTCTAACTTAGTGAGCCAATTGGTCTTGTTGGGTCTTGTTGGGGATACTTATAGGAGTATGGGCAAGGGGTTATGTAACAACAAATTCTCCCTGGGAAGACACTCGAGCCCTTTCTTGGCTCCCAGGCCCACTCAGTCCTAATGACGATGGACCAAATCAACACAATGTTCCTCTGAGTTACAGTTGGGGGAATAAGAGTATTTATTTGGGCTTATAAACAAAGCTGATGCTATTCAGGAGGGGGTCACTTAAAAGGCATGAATGCCCATGGGCTCTTTCCCTCCTACATCTCAGCTGAGCTCTTGAGATCCACCACAAACACCTCACCAGTGCTCCACCAAGATGGCAACTTTTCGGCCACTTTCAGGCTTACTACGTCTGTCTTTAGAAAATGCCCTGCCCCTTGAGCAATTGAAGCTGACAGATTGGGTGGGAGAGGTAATTGTCTCCCCCTCTTGAGTCTCTTGGGGTTCAGTGTGTCACCAAAAGCACACTCCTTCATGAGTAACAGCTCAGATAAGCAGGAAACTTGGTGCACACTACACAACCTGCAGGCAGCTAAACAGGTTGGTGTCTTTTCCAGGCAGCTCTGCTGGTCTCTACTTCTTCAGACAAGTCAGCTGTTCAGAGCTTCTTCTAGGCAACTCAGTTTGTCTGAGTCTCTTGCCATCCTTAGGGCTTATATATGCTTGGAGAGACAAGGGCCTAGTGAACCTGGTCAGTTTCAGGAGCTTCCTGAAGCTATTGAGTTGTTTACTTCCTGAGCTTCCCTACAGGGTAGATGTTCACCTCCTCTCAAAAAAAAAGATGCAATATTCACCTCCTCTGTTGTTTGCCTCCTTTAGAACATCTTGTAACCAGCTTCGTTTATACTCCCTGGGTTTACTTCCCTTTAGAACTTCCTATTATCTAGCCAGCTTCTCTGGGTAGATTTTATCTCAGAGAAAACTGCTATATACATACAATAAAGAATAACAAGGAACAGGAAGAATTCTCTTCTGATGTTCCTGGCCTCCAGAAAGGACATTCTCAAAACTGCTGTTTTGGGGACTCTGTCCTAATTGACCAGCTTCTATCATCTCATCAACATGATAAAAATAGAAATAAATATATAAGCTAATTAAAGACATTTAATATTTAGAAAGTGAAAAGTAGATATAAGATTCTGGTTTTAGAGCAGCAATAAGACCCAATAAGAGAAAATGCCTTCAGGCCAAGAGAATAGAATCTGGCCTGTGTGGAGACCTAACATTCCAGTTGGGCCAAATCAATTATCTGGCAAAGGGACCACACCTAGGAAGGCAGGTTCACCTAAGCCATGCTGAAGAGATGGGTCTTTAATGATATATATATATATATATATATATATATAATTTCCTTCCCAGAATTCCCAGCCCAAGTGCAGAAGGTTACCAGGCAACAGCCATGCAGAGGAGGGAGCTTCTTAAACTTTCTTTGAATGTGGGAGGTTCACAGCAAGAGAGAGGGAACAGAAGGAGGTAGGGAGGAAGTGAGAGGAGGGAGGAAGGCAGGGAGAGGGAAGGAAGGAAGTGAGGGAGGAAAGGAGTTAGGGAGAGAAAGACAGGGAGAGACAGGGAGGAAGAAAAGAGGTGATTTGGAATTTCTGGTAAAAGTTCAAATAATATTTGATAAGAGAAATAAACTGATATAGCAATTGGACATTTTTGGACTTTTGAATAGCAATATTTTTAAATCTGTTTAAAATATTTAAGAAAATGGGTTGGAGAAATGACTCAGCAGTTAATAGCACTGGCTGTCCTTGCTGAGAACTGGGATTCAGTTCCTAGCACCCACATGGCAGCTAACAACCATCAGTAACTTAAGTTCCACAGGATCTGATGCCCTCTTCTGGCCTTTACAGACACCAAGCAGGAACAGAAACATGGTGTACTTACATACAGGCAGGCAAAATACTCATGCACATAAAATTAAATAAATGAATACATTTAAGAAAATAAAATATAAACTAGTGACAATACTCAAAGTGACCATCAAATGTAAAAGTCACAGGACAGTTTGATTCCTATATGTAAGAATACAAAGAATATTGTTTTCAAGATTTTTCTTGAGAATTTAAGGAATGAGCTGGAGACTAAATGATCACAAAGACACCATTAGACAAGCTATGACACGCACTGTTTCTATGCAAAGACAAATCACAGTATAGGGAATATAGTACAGCATATACTGCTCTCACAACAAGCACTTATTTTCAGTTTAAAAAATAAATGTGTTGAGGATGGGGACTGGTCAAGAGTGTACATTCTTCTTGCAAAAGATCCAAGTTTGTTTCCCAGAACCCATGTCAAGCGCCTAAACCACTTGTAACCCCAGCTCAAGTATAAGTGGAAATTGGAACTGGTTGGTAAGAATGCTTGCTGCATGTCTTAGTTAACTTTCTATTGCTTGGATAGAACACTCTAACCAAAACTATCTTGAGGAGGAAAGGGGTTGTTTGGCTTATAGCACATAGTCCATTATCCAGGGAAGCCAAGAAACTCAGGGCAGTAACCTTGAAACAGGACCTAAAACACAGACTTTAACAGCCCCAGATGAAGTCCCCAAATGGTAACAACCAAAGTAACCTTCATTTTCTTTGTTTTTTATAAAGCATCCACTTTAAACTTCAAAAGCTAGAAAAACGGCCAGCTTCAAAGTCAGGTCCGAACTTAGTTGTTTCCCTTAGAAGAGTGCTTTCTTTGGAGTAGCTGACCTTGGTCACCTCCCAGACACTGCAGTTGTGCTTCTTGCCTAGCCAAGATAACTAAATAACAATAGTAATCAGAAAGTGCTTTACTATCAAGGTCTCTATACATCTGTTAAGAGAAGGACAAACAAAAGCTTGTTTTGGCTTCTGTAGTTTGCTTATCTGCTAACTTGGGCCATCCTGACCCTGCTCAGGACCACCTGGCATTACTCATGTGTAATGAAATTCTTATGGTACTTGTGGGTTTTGCCTTTATAAGCCAGTTTCCCCCTCCCCTTAGGCCCATGGGTCCTGAATCTGTCTAAGGGACCATGAACGGCTATAGCCCTAATAAAGTTGACCAACTAAAATTTGAATTGGGTCTGGTGGTCTTGTACCGGTGCTTTCAAACTCTGTAACACAAACCACTGAGGAATGTTGCTTACTGGCTTGCTTCTCTAGCACATGCTCAGCCTGCCTTTTTTCAAAAACCAGGATCACCTTACCAGAGGTGGCACTAACTCACAGTGGGCTGGGCCCTCCCACATCACTCAACAATCAAGACATGGCCACAGGCCAATCCAATAGAAGAAATGCCTCAGTTGAGGTTCCCTCTTCCAGTTGTGTCAAGTTGATAATTGCAGCTTAACCAGGATGCTGAACAAGCAGATCCAAGCACTCACATAAAAAACTGAAATGAGGTTATATACACTTGTAACCCTAGTGCTGGGGGCTGGGGATAGGAAGACGCAGGAAGCTCTCTGGGGCTTTCTGGCTGCCAACCTAGCTCTAGGTTAGGTGAGAATCCTGTATCAAGGGAATAAGGCAGAGAATGCTAGAGCTGGATCCCTGAAGTCCTCCTTGGGCCCCTAACATGTACAGGCTGGTATACCCCTGTACATATGTGTGTGTGTGTGCTCATGAGCACACAGAGGTGAGTGACCTAATGGTGGCATGATGATTCAATGAAAAACTCTCTACAAAAGCAGTGAAAATCCTGGCAGAACCAAATTAACCATTAGTTATTGCAGAACTCTGGAAAATATATTAGTCAGTGTTCTGTCATGACAAATGGACTGAGATAAATCAACTTAGAGGAGGAAAAGTTTATTTTGGCTTAAAACCGGAAAGCACTCATAAGTCTTATGTCATTAACAGAGAAAATAGAGCCTATCTAGGAAGTCTCTGAGTTAACTAAACACTCAACTAAAAGACAACCCAGTAAGGTAGGTGATCTACAGGATCAGAATGTAAAATGCAGTAGATTCCGACTATAAATGATCAACCACCTACAAATCACAACGTGAGAAAGGCTGTAATTACAATAGCAATGAGGGATCAAAACATAATCACCAGCAAGAAATGTGCTAATACTCTAGGAAGAAAATGTATAGTGAGAATTTTCTCTCTCTCCCTCTCTTTCTCTCTCTCTCTCTCTCTCTCTCTCTCTCTCTCTCTCTCTCTCTCTCTGTGTGTGTGTGTGTGTGTGTGTGTGTGTGTGTGTGTGTGTGTGTGTGTGATTAAAGGAAAGATTTTATTTTTAAGGTGAAAAGTCAAGCTTATAAAACTGGTCAGACTCTTTAAATTAATAAATAAATTCATGTAAATCTATAAAACCTGTCAAAAACTTAATGACAAATCTATAATTTTCACATTCATATTGCATTGTTATTTTAGAGGGTAGACATGTAGTAAACTACAGTGATTCAGTAATTCATATTGAAAAATAAACATGAAAGTACATCCAGAATTCTGAAGATGAGTTTAAATATATAAACATAGTGATTATAAGTTTAAGACCTGTAATACAGGGGAAAACCTGGGTCTCCTGTTGGGGTCCTTAGTCATACTTCCCAATATGATGCTCTCTTTTTTAAATATGCTTTTTATTTTTATGTTTCATACATGTGCATATGTTTGTGTATGTGTGTGTGTATAGGGTGTGTGTGTGCGTATATGCCTATGGAGGCCAGAAGAAATCAAGAATCTCCTTTAACCAAGAAATGCTTGACCACAAATTACCCATAGGAGGAATGGTGCTGGATGTTGCCTTGTCAAAAAGAAGTGGCCAATGAAGGTGTTCTGGGTCACTGAGCTGTTCCTCCTTGCCTTCTTCATTATCCAGAATACTAATTCATCTTTTTCTAACTATAGAAAACCTAACATTGTATGTTGTTCTAAATTGTATTTTTGGAATTTGTTTCTGATGTCTGTTTCTATTCATGTAGAGGTGTTAGAGTAGTGAGAATTGAATAGAACATCTGGCCTGGGTGCAGACCTAACATTGTAGTTGGCTGCATAGTCATGTGGCTCAGGGACCACCCCAGGAAGATGGGTTGACCCTAGGCCACACTTAAGAGATGAATGAAACAATTAGTCCTTAATGAGACAATAAACTTTTCCTTCCCAGAATTCCCACCCCAAGGGCAGTAGCTTACTAGGCCACAGTGATGCACTCAGTAAGTCTGCCTGCCTTCCTAAATTCTTAATGAAAGTGTAACCTCCTTTTCTTCTGCCAATCTTTTTTCTAAGCATGCTTTCCCTAGCACTTTGGACTTCCACAACCTTTGAGGCTCCTTTACTCTCTCTAACCATGCCCCCTTGCCATGTGGCTGCTTGTCCACCATGCGTCTGACCTCCACGCCAGCTTAAATGGCATGGCCCTTTTCCATCTTTCCTCCATTCTCGTTCTTCTGGGTAGCTGCTAAGATTTATAGCTTGCATGCCCCGATCATTTTTCTTTTAAACCTAATAAAATTGCCCCTCAGCTTCCATTTGAGTCCATTCGTGAATTCTTTCATTAATGAGACTGGGACCCCTAAAAGGATACTCTGTTTCCCCTGTGTTACAGTGAAACAGGGAGAAAGAACATCCCCTAGAGGGTTCTTAGTCCCATTGATAAAAGAATTTAAGAATGGACTCAAAGGAAAGCTTTACTACAGTTTTATTAGAATTTTAAGGAAAATCCTCAGGGCAGAGGAGCTGGAAATCTCACTAGCTGCCTTGAGGAGGAGAACGGTGGAGAGAAGGAAAGAAAGTCATGAAGCCATGTTTAGAGCCTGCATGGAGGTCAGACACATGATTGACTGGCAGCTATATGGCTAGGAGAAGGAAGTTTTAGAGAAAAAGTAAAGAAATACAAGACGCTAGGGCAGCCCAAAGCATTAAAGAAAGCATGTTTAGAAAACAGATATGAAGACGAAAAGGAGAGAATATACTTTTCTGAAGAATTCGGAAGAATGGGCAGACTTGCAGAGGCTTACGGGTCTGTGGCCCGGTCTAGAACTCTGCACTGGGAGGTGGGATTCCAGGTAGGGAAGTTCACTATCTCATTAACACACTAGGTATTCCACCCATCTATTTAGCATGACTTAAGGTTGAACCTTCTTCCTAAGGGTAGCTCTATGACCAGATGATTGACCAGTGAAACTGGAAAGGTGGGTCTTTCAACAGATAGACTAGATATTTTATAGTCTTGACCAGTTAATCTTTTGGGGCTATTTGCTACTCTAACAACTGGAGAGATAAATGAAAACAGCTAAAACTGATTTTTGGGTGCAAACACAATAGGGCCCATCTGTCCGTGAAGTTGCCTATCAGAGAAAAATCCCTATTGTCTACCTTATTCCTATTCATGATTGGCCTGCATATGATTAAAGTCAGATGCATCACCAAGTAGGATATGAGCAGTGATTAAAGACTTACATAGCCCAAGCCTACCAGTCAAAAGAGAAAACCACCTGACCCCACCCCTAACCCCCTAGTGATGGATCACTTCTCCTCCAGAACTTGGAAAAAGAAACCCTGGAAAGCAACCAGAACTTTGGGGTTGCATACTTGCTCAAGCCTGCTTCTGTCCTGTGGAATGTATCTGCTTTTACTCTGACTTTTAATAAATCAATATTTTCATTATTACTATTTTATACATTGCAAATACACAAAGAACCTAGGCACAAAGTGCCCCAAGACCACCCTTAGTAATAGTGAGGCTCAGTGGTAGAGCACTTCCCTCCATGCAGAAGATCCTGGGTTCCATCTCAACTACAAAGAACTGAGGAGACAGGAAGGAATGGGAGACAAGAGTATGGATAGGAGGGCAGAGGAATAGAAGGGGGAAAGGGGAGGCGAATGGCAGGAAAAGGAACAAAGGAAGGAAGGTAAGGAAAAGGGAGAGAAAAGGAGCATGAGGAAGGGAAGGGAGTAGAAGTGATCAGGCGTTCTACACAAATGACTAACCCTCTGGAAAGATAATTGCAATGGATCAAATCATTGGGCCAAAGAACTCATTTAAAACAAACTATAAAATGCTTCAATAAACATGAAAGTATTTGAAAATGATAGCATCCAAATTAAGCTATAAACTAAATCTAAGACTAATCTTAAGAACAGAACAACTGAAAATTTTTCCATGGACTTTGACAATCCTCAGCTAAAATTCTCACAAATCAGAGCATGTTTGAAAATAGCTTGGAACATTTTAATGAGAAGAAATAGCAGACAACTCACCTTCCATGACAGGAAAAATAAAATTCAAGCCTACCTACTTTTGCCATCTTCTGTGAAAATAAGGCTTCATTCTGTAAGCTTTGAATTTATTTCTGCATTAGCTATACCCTTTATGTTATAGAATTAACAAATTTCCCAGCATAATTCAATTTTATTTTGTTTTGTTTTTTGGTTATATGTGAAACAAGGATGTAAAACTCCTTTGAAGGCTCTTATTTTCTGTGCCTATCTGGGTCTTTGTTTAAGATCCAGTGAAGTAGACATGTGTAATATCACTGGGAAGCATACATACTAATTAGTTGTCTGTTTCCTGTTATCCCAGACAGGATCTGAGCACATGTCCCATTGAGTCCATTGACAGACAGTAATGGTCTACCTACTGTTAAGCCAGAGCCTTCTTCTGTAAACACATGCTCCTTTGCTGCGGTTGCTGTGCAGTATTCTCCCCCTGTGTATTCTTGACAAGTGAAACGATGTTTGACACTAAGTAGCAATGAAATATGGTTCTCAGTATTGAGGTGATTTCCTGGCCCTCTGTTCCTGTGATGCACATTACTGAAGGCACCTTCCGGACACTTTACCTCCAGATGAATGGTTTTTGTTGTTAAGACAGAGAGGATGTGTTAGCAGGTAGATCTATGGGCCCTGCCTGTCTGCCTGAGAAACTAGCTGTTTTGATACAATCTCCAGAAGATGCCTCAGGTATCAAATTAACTCAACTGTGAGACAGTCACATTGGACAGCTGAGCTTTATTCATTTTCTCCTGACCTTCCCAACGTGTAACCCAAGCCACTTTAGTATCTGGGGGAGCTTCTCTGATTAGCAGAAAACTACACAGAAAGTCACAAATTTAACCACTTATTTACTCATTAAATATTCATTAAGCGTATGATATAGGCCAGATAATATGCTAGATCCTGGGGATATGGAAATAACTGAATCAGACAAAATTTGATGACTTCAAACACTTCATATCCTGACATAATGGATAATACCCCATTTATTGAGGGCTGAGGATACAGCTCAGCTGATAGAGTGCTTGCCTAGCATGCCTGAAGTCCTGGATTCAACCTCCAGCACCACAGAAACCAGGAACCTATGCATATCTGTAATGTTTGAACTAAGGAGTTAGAAGTTGGGATCAGAAATTCAAGATCACCCTCGGCTACATAGAGGGTTCAAGGCCAGTCTGGGATACTCAAGCCCCTATCTCAGGAAAATAAACTAGATAAGAGAGCATAATCCCAGGGAATCATATTGATGTGATTACTACTAGCAGAACTCAAGTAAAAAGCAAACAGATCGCTGAAGACAAATTGGAGCTAGAGATAGAAGCAGAGGAAGTATGTAGAGCCAGAGCAGGCAGCTGGCCTGTGGGATTCTTCTTCAGTGGAGCATTTTTTCAGAGTACGATTAAGTGCAGTTATGTGATAAGCAAATAAAGACATCAGGATTCTGATTACATTTCGGTGTGAAGTAACAAGCTAAAACTAGGATTTCAGTGTGTGTGCCCATCAAATCCTTATTTTATGTCTGGCTTACCACCTTCAAAATGTGTCATCTCATTCCTAATGATATTTGAATGCCTTCTATACCAGGGCATTACAGTTTTAACTGGTTTTCTGTCTTGGATTGCTAAACTCCAAATAAAAGTTTTCATTACATGTGATTTTGCTTTCTGTGGTTCAGTTTAAAAATACTAAACAGAAATTTCTACAAGTAAATTAATTTATAAGTTTTAAATTGTGCACAATTGTGAATAACATGATAAAATGCAACACTACCCTGCTCTGTCCTCCCTGGAACATAATTCATCTTTGTCCAGTGTACCCATGTTGTATATGCTACTGGCCCATTAGACACGCAGTAACTTTTTCAATTATTAGGTTCATCATCACAGGGCTTGTGTTCAGGCAACACTTTTTTTTACTGTCATACCAAAGGTTCAGAGTAGTGATACTGGCAGTTGAAAGATGACAAGGAAAATTTGACAGTGCTTTCTTTAATTGAAATGGTGAACGTATAATAGCATATATTAAAAGAGTAAAAGTGATCACACTCATGTAACTTTTATTAGAATATATTATTAGCTCTAGAGAGATGCCTCAGCCGTTGAGAGCACTAATCGCTCTTGCAGAGAACCCAGGTTCAGTTTCCAGCACCTGCATGGTGGCTAAAAACAGCATCAGTGCCAGGGGATCCAATGCCCTCTTCTGGTCTCTCCAGCATCTGCACATATATGGTGCACTTACATACAAGTAGGCAAAACACTTATACACATAAATTATAAATAAGTCAAAATATTTTAAAGCTACTGTTGTATAATTGTTATTTCTTATTATTTATCTTAATTATTTCCAGTATTTAAATGGTGAATTAAACTTTATCATAGGTATATAGGAAAAATATATGGTACATGAAGGGCTTAATCCTATCCATCATTTGGAGCATCCTATGAGCGTCTTAGAATGTGTCCTCCATGGATGGCAGGTATTACATTAGCTTATTCCCTTCTTGCTTTTTTGTTGTTTCACTTAGCTTTTTGGTTGTGGTGTGTGTGTGTACACATATATGTGCAGGTACATTCAACTGTGGAGGCCAGAGTTGACTTGACATATCTTCTATCTCTCTCCATGTTATTTTTTGAGACAACATTTACAGCTTGCAGTTTTAGCTAGACTCACTAGCTAGTAAGCCCCAAGATCTGCTGCTTTCTACCCATCAGTGCTGGGATCACAGGCACTCACGACCACACATGGCTTTTACGTGGATGCAGTGGATCTAAACTCAGGTCCTCATGCTTCTATGGCATTTCACCCACTGAGCTATCTCCCCAGCTCATGCCACTTAATCTTAACAGTCATGGCCTAGTGTTGCCCTTTTAGACTGATGATTCAGAAAGGTTCTCTCACTTAAACATGGTCCACTGACAGAAGGGGATAACAGGGGCAGTCCCAGGTCTTCCTGATTTCATGTCTGGAGTTCTGCATGATGCCATTGAATGGTCACCTCTGTAATGTAGTCAGATACTGGAGCATGGGAGGCAAGAATAAGTCACTGTTCTCTAGCAGTTTACAGCTTAGCATGGGAATAAAAATTAACACAGGTAGTAACAAAGTCAGGTTATTAATTAATAAAACCCTTAAATCCTACAACATTCATAGTACAATAGAAGGTGTGTCAGAGTGGCTGCTATGTCCCAAGGACTTGGGATTGGCTGGAGGGTACAGGTTGGTTTTCAGAGTAAGGGTCATTTACTAGACAGGTCTGAAGGAAAGGAGAATTGTGCTTATATTATTTTATTAGAGTCAAAACACCTGCATGGAACCCAGGCAGAATGCAGAAGCCATGATTTTCCTTTTCCTAAATTGGTCCATCATAAGTCAATAGTTATTTGAATCCCTTTCTAACAAAACAGGAGAAAAGCAAGGGGACTTGATCTGCATAGCCTCACTGTCCCTGTAGCTGTCCCAACAAGAATGAAGGTATTCTAAAGAGTCATATGTACCCCTTGACATTGTGGCTACTGTGCTATTGAAACAATGGTACCCTAAGAACAGAAATTTTTCCAGGGCTCTCAACCCAGGAGAAAGAAAAGGTACCACTCAGAGGTAGAATTTGTCTCCCAGAAAGAAATTCCACAAAATTCTGACAACTTCTCAGTCTGCCTTACAGGGGACACTGGAGCCTGGACAAGGATGGGTCAGTAATGGACAAGACCTCGCCTTCACTAGGACTGCTTAGTTATGCATGTTGCTTGTCTTCTATTTGGACCTAAACTTCAAGTTAAGGCCCTGGATTTGGTCTGGGGTAGGGTTTCAGTGGACCTCTTTATTCTTCTTCTTTGACCTTTTGAGGGTGAGTGACCAATCTTGGCTTGCTAAGGGTGCCCTGCTTCCAAGCTCTCTGACCCTAACAACTTTGACAACATTCCCATACCCTTTCCCCTCACACTTGCCTCTGTAGGGTGCAGAGCCTAGTTTAAAAGCTGGTAGCTTCATCCCAGTGTCCAATGTAAATGAAGAAGAAAGACAAAAAACAAGGCACCAGAACACAAATCACTGCCCCTTTTCTGGCATTTCTTAAGTCAGGACTTAACTGCCAATAGAACCAAAGACATTTCTGACTTCTGGCCAAGGCAGAACTGGTTGACACAGACAAGAAAGAGAACTGCTCCTGTTCCAGATCCCCATCCTTCTACCTGACCAGAAGCTCTGTTTTTCTTGTAGAGTCATTGCTTCATACAGATCTCTTCAGGGACAGTGGCTACAAAAGGGCCAATCATGGGATGGAACACCTAAATCCCAAAATTTAATGTATTATTTTTTGATCTGTATGGTTATTATAGGTATCATCATCCCCCAGGCAACTTCCACAATAATTTTGAAGAAAAGTAGCATCAGACAGAAAGTTAAGTGGGTCTTTCTCAACATAAGCATATACCTAGCTGTCCCAGAGTACTTCACATGACTGTGAGCTCTGCGAGGACGTCTAGGTCATCCCCATCATCTACCCCAGCATCTAACATATGTACTCAGGCTATGAAACATGGGTGAAATGATTAATTGAAAGCCCATCTCTTGTGCCACTCTGCATCCCATAATAAAGTCCCCACTGGTCTTAAGGAATAAGCCCTGAGATATAGCAATTTATGAGAATAATACAGAATCTTGGGATAGTGTTTTCTTCTCAAAATAGAAAAGAAATTATGCCTAATTCAAGACAGTTTGGACCATGATAAGTCACTGGAGAAGATGAAGGTGTTGGTTAAGTAGCTAGGCAGACATTATCAGGCTTGAAGGCCACTGAATACAGAATCTTCCATTATAATCAGCTTTGGACTCCACATTCCATTTCCCTGGTAGCATTAGAAAGGGAAACATCACAACTGCTCTTGTAGCAAAAAGCCCACCCCGCCAGAAGGCTAGTAAGGAAAATAGAATCTCTGGGCTGGATGAAGACCTGGGACGCCCCTAGAACAACAGGTTCACCTTAAGTTATGCTAAAGAGATGGGCTAAATGCCTAGAGCAGTAATGAGATGAGTTTTTGCTGCCAGGAATCCCCACCTCTCAGTGTGGTTCCTGTGGACTGAGTTACAGACAGACATGTGGCTTTCCATTAGTTTTGCCCACTTTTCTAAATTCTTCAAAAAAGCACAATCTCTCTTTTACTTCTTTATACTTCCTTTCTAACCATGCTTCCCTTAATGCTTCAGGTTGCCCCAACGTTTGGGTTTCTCTACCTTTTTCTGTATAACTCCCTGTCCCTCCCCACCATGTGTTGCTAGTCTGCCATGTGGTATCCGACCTCCATGGCAGCTCTAAACCCACATAGCTTTATGGTTTTTTCCCCTTCTCCCATCCCATCTCCTCAAGGAAGCTACTGAGATATGCGGCTTGCCTACCCTGAAGATTTTTCCTTAAATTCTAATAAAATTGTCCTAAAGCTTCCATTTGAGTTCATTCTTAAATGAAAAAGTTCACCCTCTCATTAACACATTCTTCTACCCATCTCTTTTATGAATGAGACTAAGGACCCTAGAAGGGTCACTGCTGAAGTTTTAAAATGCCATATGAAGCTGGGCGTGACCTCTCATTAACACATTCTTCTACCCATCTCTTTTATGAATGAGACTAAGGACCCTAGAAGGGTCACTGCTGAAGTTTTAAAATGCCATATGAAGCTGGGCATGATGGTGCACACCTTTAATCCCAGCACTCCAGAGGCAGAGGCAGGCGGATCTCTGTGAGTTCAAGGCCAGCCTGGTCTACAGAGTGAGTTCCAGGACAGCTGGGGCTACAGTGAGACCCTGTATCAAAAAGATTTTTAAAAAGTCACATTTATGATTAAGATGCTCTCCATGACCCGTTGAATGTACTTACACTGAAGGCAACTCTTAGCTGTCATGATATGTGTTTATATCAATCTCACTGGATTTAGAATAATTAACAATGAAAATAAGTTCAATTAATTATCCATAGCAATATTTTCAAACTGTGTAATCTGAAGTATTTGATGCCTATCTTTAAATAAATAATATTTGGTATTAAAGGATAACTGGCAGTCACATCTGCCCATCGTTCTCAAATGGTGTCCAGCCAAAAAAATTACCATTATTATATTTTAGCATTTACTTTGCACACAGCATTGAATGGCACAAAGCATCATGCACATGTAATGAGAAAGCATAGAGTGACCGTTCTTCCCTTCTTTTTCCTCTGCATATATCAATTGAGATTTTGCATTGTCACCCTGAGTCAGAACCCTAATTCTCTCTCATCTATGGTTTGTGTGTCCCATGATGTTTGTCCTCAACCCAGTGGGAGTGATGGAAAAGTGGACCTTTATGACCTGAGGTCCTGCTATGAGTGGGGGTCACCTGCCTTCAGTCTAATTACTTGACCATGAGAGGCAAGTACATCGGAAGTGTGAGGCTAACTTGGACTACAGAGACGATTTCTCAAAAACCAAATGGACAATCCAAAAAATCAGACAGACTAGCAGGTCCCTTTGGAGCTCACTCTTGAAAGATATTGAGGCATTTTTTTTTTCGTGCAGTCCTTTGGTAGTGCTCACAAGAGAGTTGACATAAAAGAAGGTCTTATTCCCTCTTTTTCTGATTTCTCATGTGGTCATGTGACTCTCACTCTTTCATATGGCCACCATGATGTGCAGCCATGTGCTTGGACTCTCAGCAGAGGCTGAACTAGCAGACATATTTGTTCTTCAACTTTGAACTTCCGATACTGTGAGGTATATAAACCTCTTTCCTTCATAAGTAGCTTGCTTCCGTTATTTCATCATAGCAATGAAAAGCTGACGAATGCACCCATTTGCTATTTCTGTCACTCAGATAGCTATAAAATAAAAGCAATGACCATGCTATGAAGTCACCATATAGAACAACTGCAAGCAGTTCTAGTTGTATAAAGAACTCAGAGTTGATTCTGACACATAAAATAGATTTTTTTT